>NC_089201.1:16292712-16418274 GCF_963930695.1 Labrus bergylta | reverse complement strand
CCCCAAAAAAAGAAGAAGGCAAGAACATGCAGGTATTCAGCGAACACAAATATTTATTGTGCTCCTCAGGAAGCGACACTGAAGGTCACCCTCCACAGCTAAACAGAGTCTTCAATGTCAACATTTTACTCTCTTGGACATTTATTCACTCTGTTATTATTCCTGCAAGTAGATATCAAGAGGCTGAACACTGCTTTTCTTTTCACCATGAGTCTCATTCAGTGTGAGTATGCAAAGAAAAGAAGGAGACGACCGGCATCTAGAAGACAGGAAGTTTGGAAGAAATAGTGAAACTTTTGGAGCTGGTTTAGCTCAGTTGGTAGAGCATACACTCAGAGGCTACAGTTCTCACGTTTAATTATAACTGTTCTCAGGTTTTCAGAGTCAGGTGCTCAGGTTTCCACTGTTCTATCAATCAAGGCCAAAAGGCAAAACAAATGTTTAAATTCTTATACATCAGGAAGTTAAGAGTCACATTCAGCATTAACTAAAAATAAGTAATATTGACCATCATCATAGAAGACCATGTGGTTTAAGTATAGACTGTAAGTAGTAGTGAACAAAGCCTGAGTGATGACAATCATTCGTTCCTGAAGGGCTGTTTTGGAAGTCTATCCATGGCGGTTGCCATACTGGAAATGCTGACAAACGTTTAGTCAACCTAATGACAGGCACAGAGCTGGAGCTGAGGAGAGCTTCAAGCCTCTAACTGCTTGCTGTCAGATCCACCTCGCCCCTATTCATGCATAACTCATATCCTTCATAAATCAAAATGTGGAATTATAAATAAAAATAAAAAAAACATCTCCTGTACAGTGTGTGCAGATCAAGACATTGACTAATAACACTAAATTTGTTTTTGTACCAGGCTGTATACATGTTAGTTTCTGCAGCTCGGTGCAGTTCAGTCATTCTGTTTAAGTGTCTTTCTTTTTCTTCCAAACACACCTGTGGCTCATAAAGCAGCTCTGTTTACAGGAGCACAGTGCTCATTGTGGTTTAGTTTACAATCAGAGGAGTAAACATGAGAGCAGAGCGCTGAGACATGATCAGGCTGACAATGGTGACTTTAGTTAATGTGTGTTTCTATGAGGACCCCCCCCCCCCCCCCCCCCCATCCATATGGACCTATCTCAGACTGTACATCCCCTCCCTGGGAGGTCAAGAGGCCTGAGGAGGAGGAAAACAAACAGGAAGGACTCTTCCTCAACATTTGAACATCCTGCATGTAAAGAGTGAAAGTATGAAAGATGAACGTGTGCATGTTGGGCCTTTAAGAAAAGTTCTTCCCCTGTGTCACACAGGGAATAACATCACAGAGGCCCGAGTGTTCAGGGAGGCGCGGGGCAGGAACACCGCGGAGCCGCACATCAAGAGGCCCATGAACGCCTTCATGGTGTGGGCCAAAGACGAGAGGAGAAAGATCCTGCAGACCTTCCCCGACATGCACAACTCCAACATCAGCAAGATCCTCGGTGAGACACAGTGCTGAGAGATGCATCTTGTTTTCTACTAACTTGTGGTTCTGACTTGATATGTATGTTTAGGAATCAACCAATCAACCAATAATCTTTATTTGTATAGCGCCTATTCATAACGAGTGTTTCCTTAAGACACTTTACAAAAACCTTACTCTTTGCTATATTATATAGATTATATAATAGATATATTATATAGTTATAAGACCCAGCACTAATCCATCATGAGCACAAAAGTTACAGTGGCAAGAAAAAAATCCTTTTAAGAGGCAGAACTCGGCAAATCCAGGCTCAAACTGCGCTGGGCTGGACAATGGAATAGAGGGAGATGTGATAAGATGCAGGTAGAAGGATAGGGAACAAAGGTCGTTTAGGCAGACCGTCCACCAACGATCCTGACGAAGATTCATCTAATTTTTGTCTTTTTTTTTTGTTGGGGAGATTTACTTTTCCCAAAGAACACATGTATTTTTTAGAGACATTATAGAAAACTGGTGAAACTAGGAGAAGAAAAAAAAATACAAAAATGCCACTGAAAATGGAAAGTAAACTCCTAGTTGTTTTTGGACAGACGTGGGAAGATAAGAAGCGGCCTATTTGTACTAAACTCTCCGGACTTTCTGTTAGGGGTCGATGTTTCTAAAAACAAGAGGAGATCAGGATTTGTAAACTGCTCTTCCAACATATTTAACAGATTTTTGGATGATTGTGGTTCATGCAATTGTTTAATTTGTTTTAAATAATCTCATAAGAACTCTAGGTTTGCTGTTCTTAAATTAGTAAAATGAAAGCTAACAGGTATAAACACATAAACACAACTCATCAACAAACTGATATCTGTGCAGAAGTTCTGCCTCCTCCTCCTCCTCCTCCTCTCCGATTCAGCGCGTTACAACAGTTCACTGAGTTTCTTAAAGGCGTACTGCCCACTATAAGAAAGATCAGTGTGTTTTTAAAAACCTGGAACACTTCACACACAGACCTCCTCTGTGTCCGCCTGACCACTGTGATGGATGCATTCAGTTAAAAAGTCGCCGTGTTGACACTAACCTCCACCGACACAGATAGCCATTCACACGGTGCCGAGCGTGACGGTTTGTTCGTAAAATGCTCTTAAGACCTCCACTGTCCCGTGCAGGGCTCCAGTCGAGATGCGGGGTCGCTGGATGTAAAGCTACATTTAAAAAAATGCTGTTTCTGAGCCGTGTCTGTGAAAAGGAACGTTGATGGAGCTCGAATAAAGACGCGTTTGTTTTTAGAGTAATAATTCATGCAGAGGTTTGACTAAGATCATCTGAGTTAAAGTCACATATTCATGACCTTTTTCTTTAAGTAGTCACCGTGAATGTGATAAAAAGCCATGTTTATCGTCACACTGAATAGTAGAAATACGTCCTCTTTCCGAGCCTTTCATAGAAACTCACAGCAGGATTTGAAGTGCACAAGTGTGCTGGTGTAAATGCTTACATGTGTACAACCCTTGCCCCTCCAACATAATAACACAGCTGGACTCTGAGGAGTGGGTGGCAGGCTCAACAAAACCTCCTCTCTGTTTCCTGTGTCACAAAAGTGCACGTCCAAGTTTGCGATAAACCTTGATAAACAGAGTGTGTATAATCAGCTGTGAGAGTGCTTCACAGACGCGTTTGCGTTCCTGCGGTAATGGCCCCGTCCGCTCGTTTAGAAGCTCCTCTCACCGAGGAACACGAGAAGTACACAATGTTTCATTCTTCAGCAGCCGAGAGGACGCAGAGAGCGATTGACTCTGGGTCTGAGCAGCCTCCTCGGTTAGGGACATGATACTGTCTGTTCAAATGACAACATTCAACATGGAGAAACCGGCGGTGGTGCTGACGTTTTTTCTGTGATTACCGCCGCGCTGCGACTCTTTTGATGATTGAATTCATGTGACAATGATATGACAGTGTGTTGGCTTTGTAGAGGGACCCATTCAGAGCTTATTACATATATTTTACCACATCATTTGTGCCTAAAGAGAATCACTGAAGCAGCTTAGAGACACATGTCAAACCTTTTTCAATCACTCTCTAAATCTCCCTAAATGAAAGAAGGCTAACATTTAGTCTGTAATGTTTTTCTGTCAAAGTTCAGCTTCCTGTAAAACTTGAATCCAAACATATGGTGACAAAAGATCATGCTATTCTCAAATGTTCTGGACTACTAGCATAAATAAAGTCTCATCTGAAAGTTAAAACTATATAGGTTCAGAATGTGCGCCACAGTGCGTGGTCTGACTGGCTTAAAAAAACGTCTTCCTGCTTTCAGGATGCGAGCATATTCACATTTTGAAAATCACATTGGCTACGAGACACATCGGCTGGATCTCTTACGGGTTGGTCTTTGTCCATTAATTGACCTTTTTTGTTTTGGGAGTGCTAATTTCTTTTCCAACCTTGGTATCACCTGTTTTTTGTCGTTCACAGTGCTTTCAGTTGAGAACATCCCCACACTTTTCAATGACCCTCACCAACAATTAAACCATTATAAATCAAAATGGGGTGGGAACTCCAAAGTGTGTCAACCCTAATGGAGAAGGAGAAGCTAATCCTTCGCTCGCACACTTTTTTATTTTATGCACCAAGACTCACTTTTTCCAGGGTACCACTTCAAGTCCAGAGTTGCTGCTAATGCCAGGCCAAGCTTTCATTCTCCTGCTCTGCGTTTAATTTGTAAAATTACCTTAAATGAAATAAAATACTCAGCATAAGGAACAATTAAAAACACTAAACTAGAGGTCACGTGCGCTGCCATCGTAAAGAAGATCGCCATTAAAGAACGCAGGCTCTGAAGTCTTTACTATCCGATCAACACAAAAGTGATTAAGCCTTTAACCCCTGGATAGCAGCACTTGTATTTGCAGTATTATTTTGTAAAATGGACCGAGTATCAAGTCAATTTCTCAGGAACAAAAATCACAATCAGTTACCCGATAGTGGTTTGTCAGAGATTAGGCAGAAATGTGTGTTTGCTTTCTCTGGTTGTTGCTGAATTGCAGGTAACCTGTTACTATGTGTAGTAGTTTAAAACAGCATTGAGTGAATTCAAAACAGTCAGTGAGATCTCTGTCAGATGAAGGTTCTCAAACACACTTCAAATTTACTGCTTCATGTCAAAGACGCTGCAACGAGACAAAAACTCAGATCTTTGAGATTTCTACTTTTAGACACAAAGGAATAAATGAAATAAAAAAAACCTAACGTCGATCATTTGCTTCAGGCTCTCGCTGGAAATCCATGACCAACCAGGAGAAGCAGCCGTACTACGAGGAGCAGGCCCGCCTGAGCAAGATCCATCTGGAGAAATACCCCAACTACAAGTACAAGCCGAGGCCCAAGAGGACCTGTATCATCGACGGCAAGAAGCTGCGGATCGGAGAGTACAAGCAGATGATGCGGTCACGACGGCAGGAGATGAGGCAGTTCTTTGTGGGGTGAGTTCAAGTGTGGGTGCTAAGGTTGTCCTTGAACATCCCAGATGACTTTCTATAAATTTGGTGAATCATTTTTGTTTTTTTAAATTTGAGCTGTTGGTTTAGAAAGGACTCTTCATTCATGAGGAAACCACTTAATCACAGTCTCACACTGAATAAGCCAAACTCTTGAAAGTTTGAAAACATCTACTAAAACACAATGATCGATTTATGAAAAGGCGTTCTCCGTTAAAACAATTTTTCAAGAACAAGGTTTACTTTCAGATTTAACATCCTCACCATACTCCTCTTCTTTGATGCATCGCACATATTGTTAGAAAGAATTCTGAGCATGTGTGAAGAGTGGGCCCCGTGTATCGACAGCCATGAGCCTTTGATCATCATTTTTTATTCTTCCTAAAAAAGAGATTCATTTCACGCTGTTCCCGTGACCTTTGACGTGCTCTTTCATGAACATGCCGCACTCTCTCACCTCTGGCCTGAGTGAGGATGTTACAGCGACGAGGCAAGACAAAGCCACAATGTGTTATCATCCAATGCTTTTTATTTTGACATAACGCTGCTTTGTAGGTTTGAAATTCCAAAAATCCACAAGCTGCGGTACAACACGACATCTTCAGATCCAGTACCTGCAGAGGAGCTTTTTTAACTCTTAATAAGTGCATAATAAAGTATTTATTAACCTTTATAAGGCATTAATATGAACCTAATAAAGTCTTATCAATGTCAATAAACATCTTATGAATGTTGATAAGTGGTCTATAAACAAGTTTCTTTGTGTTAACTAATATCGCACAAGCCAATTATAAATTAATTTATAGTTTAATTAACACTCATGAAGTCTTATTAATGTTTATGAAGGTATATAAAGTGTTACCCTCTTTTCTTAACCCGCAGAGGGCGCTACCTGCTTTTGGCTTCTCTTGTTTGACATGATTATCTGCAGAATAAACACTTGGCGGGCGTGCAGGTGGCGCAGTGGTTAGTGCCCATGTATGGAGGCTGTCGTCCTCAAATCGAATCCCACCTGTGGCTCCTTTCCCGCATCCTCATCTCTCTCTCTCTCTCCCTGATTTCTGACTCTATCCACTGTCCTGTCTCTACATTAAAGGCACAAAAAACCCAAAAATAAATCTTAAAAAAATAAACACATGGCGGAAGAGCGTGAAGATTCAGCAGCATTCAGCAAAAGTACCGTCTTGTTTCAAAGTGTAGAGTGTGGCAGCACAGAATGGATGAGACATAAACAATGTTTGTGCAAATAGCTAAAGACGGATGAACAGCACAGATAGCACAACTAACATGATGCAGCGTGGAGAGGCTCCAGACGCCAAACATTTCCTTGTTACATACGCCGAGAAGAAGCCCCCAGAGTTTCTTTTTATTGAGAAGTCAGTGCGGCGAGGGGAAAAACAGTGGCATTGTCTTAATGGGAACCAGCTTTGGATGTGTTTAAAGCCATCACAGCAGCCTGTGTTTGAGATGGATTTACCAGAGGGCTTTGAATAGGAGTGATTTTTAATAGCTTGTCATTTATTAAATTAGGACAATGGCGGGCGCTTGCGGGCAGTGAAATTGGACACAGACAGACATGGTGGAATATGAAATGTAAGCAGATGTTTGAGCCGGAGCGAGAGAGAGAGAGGTAGACGTCACATGCTGAACGCCACATTTACTGCGTGTGGTCAAGCAAATGTAAAAAAACAAAAAAAGCATACGATTCCCCCGGCCTGGACTTTCAATCACGACACAATCAAACGGATTCCGGGAGCCAGTAAACTACCAGTCTCTGAGCCCGTTCCTTATAGCTACAGCAGTGTTGTTTTTAAAGTGCTTAATGTGAAAATGAGTCTGTCAGAGCGTCGGCAGTAATTGTTTCAGGAGACGGAGGAGGGGAAACTGTTAGGTGAGAGAAGTGACAGCAGTTTTTCCTGTTTCATGTGGCTCATTTGAGGAGCCGGAGGGTCCCGTTTGAGTGATGTGCGTTTACCCTCATTCCATCTCAATCTCAACAGGTTATTTAGGTGCTGAGAGCTGGCAGGGAGATCCGCGTCAGGACATGCCCAGCCAGATGAAATGCGCTGCCGGTTTAACTGAAGTGGGCTGAGAATTAATGTTTTGTTTAAAGCGGTTTGTTCAAAGGAAGTTACATAAATCATTCCAAAACAGAATCTACGAGCTGTTGCTGTGACCAAATCATACAATTTCTCTATTACAAAACCATTTTCAGTTGGTCAGTTTACCATTTTGGTCCAGACATAAATATCTCTACTCCATTCAAATGACATTTGACTCACAGGCTAAAGCTCCTCCTCCTGCTCCTCCAGTTCAGTGATGAACGGCTGAGGCATGCACAGAGAGAGTTACAATAATCTGATCAGGAGAAGATAAAAGTGTGTATGAAACTGTGAAGATCTGAGTGGGAGAGCATTGTTCTGATTCTGGGTTAAGATAAAGGATATTTTTTACCATACCATTTTTTTAATTGGCTGCGTTTCTTCTTCTCTTCTTTCTCAGGCCTCAGCCTACGATGCCTCTTGGCAGCAGCCCGGGCGGTGTAGGAGTTTACCCAGGCGCCATAACCATGGCAACGACAGCCACCCAATCGCCACACCTGACCTCAGACTGCTCCAGCAACTCCGCCAGCCCCGAACCCGCCATCCCCGTCATCCAGAGCACGTACGGGGTGAAGTCCGAGCCCGGTGGGGGCAGCAACGGGGGCGGGGTCGGAGTGCTGGATCACCTGCCCAGCGACCCCACCAATGGAGACGACGACATGGACATGTACGAGGACTTTGAGGACGAACCCAAGTCAGACTATAGCAGCGACCACGAGACGCGGGAGGCCGTGAGCGCCAACTGAGAGTACTGTTGTAAAAAAAAAAAAGAAAAAAGAAAAAAAAAGAGGAAAACAAAACCTCCTGTTATACTCAGAGACACTTTTTAAAAACACAGTTTATTACAAAGACCTTCAGGCGGACTTTCAGGACATGTTGCGTCATGCACTGAGCGGACACGCTCAGTATGGTCTTAAACCGTGTGGCGATGGATGGTTTGAGCGAGAAGGCTGATGGGAAAAAATGTGACCTGAGAAAACAACCTGAACAGACTTTGAGAACCGACGATGAACTTCAGCTCCCTTCACTTCGACAATCTTAACAGGAGCGAGGAAAAAGGAAGCCGAGAGAGAGAGAGACAGAGAGAGAGAGAGAGAGAGAGAGAGAGAGAAAAGAGAGAGACAGAAAAGAGAGAGAGAGAGAAGAAAGGAGCGATGGACACATTGCTGTGTGGTGTGTAAAGAGCATGCATGGATTTTGAAGCATCAGGAGATGGTCTTCAACAGCTATTTGGTCTTAAATGTTTAAGGAGTGATTTTTGTTTTGATCATTATGTATTGACTTTTTTGTGGGTTTTTATTTTTCTCGTCTTTTGTTTCTATCGACTCTCTCTGACAGGTCGCCGCCTGTACAAACTCTGGACTGTCGGAACTTGAAATTTGAAAAAGTTTTAATATAAATCCTAGCTATTGTAATCTTATAGTCTTACTTTTGTTTCTTACCAATACAGTGCATCGACATCTTTTTCTTTTTTTTTCTGACAAACTGCTTATATTACATGACTGTTTTTTTTTTTTTTTTTTTTAAATATCCCAGCTCAGGTATGATGTGCCAGCTTGTGAATGTTTTTATTTTTCATTTTCATACAAAAGGAGTGGTAGGACTTTTTAGACTGTCGATGAAATAAAGGGAGCAAAATCCCTTATATACCATTATTATTATTATTATTATTATTATTATTATTATTATTGAGTGAGTGAGTACCCAGGCATTGTACAGATCGACTTCAAATGTGCCAAACCTACATTCACATTCACTCGGGATGTTGTAGTCTTAACTTCCAATGCTGCAGAAAGTCTTACACAATCAGCTTTATTTTTTCCACCTCATGACACGAGTTTGTTCTCGGTAACTGCTGGCTGCCCTCCTGGCAGAGCTCAGGGAGGGTTGTGTCTTCATCCTACACACACACACACACACACACACACACACACACACACACACACACACATACACACACACACACACACACACACACAAACACACACTTTGTGTGTCAACCCCTCCAGCTTTGAGGTGTAGTCAGACGAGCATCAGCGTCATTCTACACACGGCTCCGGTGCTTTCATGAACCACATCTCCCATAGTTCCCTGAGGCCAAACGCTGCGCTACAAACATCTTACATTAGACTTCAGAGTTGAGTCAGTTCCCGCGGTAACCAGTAGTTTCAGGTTGTTTTTACTAAGATCTCTACATTTCTATTCATGTCTTTATCTCGGGATAACTACATAGTTTTTCTGTGATGAGTCATTTCCTCTGGATCGGGGGAAAACGACTGAACGTACCTCATCATCGCAGGAAAAGCAGCGTTGTTATCTGGAGATAGCGGCATGAATAAGTGGAGTCCTGAGAAAACAACAGCAAAAGTACCTCAGGAAGAGTCAAATGAGACGTATGGATGCATGTCCTCTCATGACGTCTTAGACCTCCTTAATCTGGATTAAGATGTGTACATTATTCTGCTCGGACACTTTCAGAGATCATGAGTCTTAAACATTAGCTCTGTTAGTTCAGCATTAAAGGAAAAGGTTTGAGCAGCCCCTACTGTAGGAGGAGAGTGTCTGATCCCTTCACTGTATTTGAATTTGTTTCCAATCGGTACTAAAGTGTAAGAAATGTTGATATTTTTGATTAGCCTGTTCATATTTGTAAATGTCTTTGACGCGTAACCGGGGGAAACACACCAAACAGGATTTATAAAAGTGCAGAGCTTGGGTTTATTAGGTCCTTGATTTCAAAAAGGGTACGTTTTTCTACATTGCATGTATATTTTGAAGACGAGTAAATTATTATGAGACAATGGAAGAAAAATAACTCTCACTCAGCCGCACACACAGGTTTTTTTTTCCACAGCGAGATGTTCCTCTTAAACGTCTCGGCGGTCGGCACCATGCTGGTCGCTCGCACACGCTTTTTCCTCTGTTTTCCTCCAGTGTCACATTCTTTTTCTAAAGACGCATCATATTTGTCTCGTTTTCTGGGTGCTCTGTCGCTGTGTTTTTTCAGACTCCTGATTTCTCTTCATGACCACCTCGGGGTGTTTGGACTCTCTTCACAAGCTAGGACTGAACTTTGGGTTTTGCTTGCATCACCTGAAAAAGAAGCCTCATGCATAGACATTTCTGTTAGTGTCACACACATCCTAAGCACTGGATATAAATTCTATGTTTTTTTTTAGTATTAACTAATGTGAAGTTGTTGTTTGATTTATAAAATGATAATCTAGAGCAGTCAAACGTTTGGACTCTATAGGAAGCCTCCAACACGGGAGGCACAACGTAAATTGCCATTTCTATTTTTTAGAAACTTTTCATTCATTGAAGCGATTTCTTTTGGGTTGTTGCCGCAGCTCTCGTGCCGCCTGATGGGGGGAAAAGGGGGGGAGGGAGGGGGGGGGGGGGGGGGGGGGGTCACATCACCTCTGATCTCGTTGAAAAAGGTAACCTCATGCTCTCGTCAGCTGTGACCTGCAGGAGTAGAACACACACGTTTCCTGGTCACGCTCACATTTTTGTGATGAGTATTGTATTTGAAATTCAATTGTGCGTTTTAACATTTCATTGTATTTATTAGCCAGCTTTGGCTCTAAAAAGTGTCAGTACAACTTGGTGAGAAAGACAATCAAAAAAATAAAGAAATAAATCAAAAGTAAAGACTTGGGATTTTCCTCACACATTTGTTTGTCCTTTATCTTTTCTTTGTGTTTTGTTGGAGCAGTTGAATACTTTGTGCACTGATGGTGTTGTGCTTGTGAACACTCTGTGTAACAGTTACAGGTAGAGCTGCATGATTTTTTATTTCCATCACTCTCACTAGCGCTCTGACTTTCCAGGGATCTAATAATTTCCAACACAAGGCGTTCTGTTTCCAACGTAAAGCTGTTCCACTGCGTCTTTATATTTTTGGTGGCCCATTACAGTAAATGTGGCCTATTGTTCCATTGTGTGTGTGTGTGTGTGTGTGTGTGTGTGTGTGTGTTTGTGTGAGGAAACGCCACACATTCACACTGCACTGTGGTGTATACGCCACGGCGCCGGTGTTCGCTGCAGCCAATCCCAGATTTTTCAGAGAGAGAAACAGAGAGCTCAGCCACATGCAGCCACATCATAAATCTAATTGTAATTCCCAAATCAACTGTAGCGTCACCCTGCGAGGGGCGCCGGAGAGTTTATCACACACTCCTTTGTGTGCATGTGTGTGTGTGTGTGTGTGTGTGTGTGTGTGAGCAATTCAACAGTTTTTGCTTGGGAGGGGTGTTTGAATCATACTTGTGCTGTTGCCATGTTCATCTCGTTAAATAAGTCATCATAATTTACACTTCCTCTTTCCTCTCTGCAGGATGAACACTCAGCTGTTTGCACGTTGACAGATTGTTTCTGTGTGTGTTTGTTGGTGTGAGCGTACGCAAAGCTTTCAGCGCCTTTTGAAAAGAAGCATGATGTTTAGTTCATTACTGTGGAGTCATAGTGTTAGAGTGGGGGGTGGGGGGGGGGGACAAACGGTCATACATGCAGACTTCATCCATCGCAGAAGAATAATTTTGCACTCCACAATGTTCCCCTCCGGTTTGCAGGATGTCCTCACCGCTGAAGCTGCTGGGAACTTAACGCGCAGAATGTGTAACCTTGAATAAAACAAGTGAATGAAATGGACATCAGTTTGTGATCTCAGAAGTTTTAGTGCGGCGTGGGCTGTATCTCAGAGGAGAAACATCCATAAACCAATTTAAAGGTTTTATATTATGAAGAATGCACTTTCCAATGTGTCTCTAACACTCATATGTGTCCCTAGAGTCTGTCTACAAACCCCTTAATGATGAGAAAAGTCCATCCTCTCCGTCTTTTGTGCCATCAAAATAATTTGTGATGTCATACAAAAAAGTATCACAGGTGTAAAAAATTGCAGCCATACATTGCATATGAAAAATGGTGAATGGACTTCAGCTTGTGTAGCACTTTTCTACTGTCGACTTCTGACTACTCAAAGTGCTTTTTACACCGCAGGTCACACCTACCCCTTCACACACTGATGGCAGAGGCTGCCATGTAAAGTCAACCAATCATTATTTGTATAGTGTCAATAACAAAGTATTATCTTGTAGATGTTTTACAAAAGAAATAATGGGATAAGATGCAGGAAGGATTTCTCCTTTGTATTCCTTGCTTACTTGTTGTCCACACTTCCTTCCTGCTGAGGTGGAGGTCGGAGCAGGCCGTGTGTGAATGAGGGCGGTGGTGGTTGAGGGACGACACAGTGTGATGGTGGAGTCTGGGCTTCGGGTGGTGGTAGAGGTGGTTCAACTGCACTTTTCCCTCTTTGGGTTCAGGATGTGCACAAACTCCTGTTACAGTAGCTCCAACTTTTGTTTATTAAACAAGAAACTTCAAGAGAAATGTGAGAGTGAAAAAGTGGATTTTCACAAGCAGAGTCTGACTAGCTCCTGTGCTAATTGTTCTTCTGATGGGAGGGAGAATTGGACAAAGTGTTAAAGTGAGCAGAGATGACTCCCTCTTTGAGTTCACCTCTCTCTTCTTGTGGGTTCGGGGTGTGTGAGGATGATGAGGGATAATAAAACACTTTCTTCTTAGAAGGTTGTGTTCAGGCCCTGTAGGCAAATTCACGTTTTGATTTTTTACAAACCCTACTTGAAGAGTAAGGAGAACACATTTTTCTTTCTTTTTTGTGTCCTCACATATCAGACCTTAAGATCAAGAGAATAATAAATTGTTATTATAAGGGAGGAGCCGCCTTCAGACGTGTTGGAGAGGCTCTTTCACTGAGGCATCAAAGTGTCCTGGTTTCTGATCATAGAGGCTCCACTGCTTATTGAAGTGTACTTAACGGTCATGGTGCAGCAGCTCACTACTATCCTCTCATGATGCTTAATCACTGAAACGCTTTTGATTTAAAATGGCTTAATTGAGCCTTTCACCTCCATGAAGCTAATCACATTTTTCACAAGCACTGTTTGATTTTGAAGGCTAAAATGTTCTTATTTGTGAAAACAGTGAAAAGTGATTTTTTTTTTTTTCCAAATTCAAGGTAGAGTCGGTAACTCAAAATATAGATAATACGAAAGTGATACCTCTCAATCATCACCAATGGGCCTCCATACATGTGGTTGTGACCGTGTCTGGGCGGGGAGCTGGTGTGTTTCCCCCGTCAATGACAGCACACAGGTGAGTTAATGAGTGGTCAGCGATTGGACGCGATTCAAACCGGCTCATATAACAAACGCAGACATAGTGGCAAAGAAGAGAAATTATGATCACAGTGAGGCAAAACCCCAAGCAGATAAAGCTTGTTTGAAGACCAGGGGGAGCCTTGTGTTAGCCTTTGCCCACTGACGAGGAGATATCCTGTTCCCTGTTGGACACACAGGTGCTTAGCTTGTGCTAGCGTGTGGTAGCAGTGCAGGTACAGACAGTAAACATACACACTATGTCCTCTAGTGAGAGTGTGCTTCTGGGGCCAATGAGCCCAGGAGGAGGGGCGCAGAGAGAATGTGTTTACAGGCTGCAACAAACAATGTAACTGACTCTACCTTTAAGGTTTTTACGATAGCCAGCCTTACACAAACAAAAAACACGTTTCAATCATTTTTATTGCAGAGCTCAACTTTCCAACGTGGGAGTGATTTTATCAGAGTTCTGGCACACTCTTATCATCTCAGTGTTCAGTGTAAGGTGGCCATAAGTCGACCACATTGGATAGCATATATTATAGTTTTTAGTAACAGCTTGTTGTACACAACCATTGTGTGCACTACATTAAAAGGAAATAGTAAACCAGGTAGATAGCAAACATGGAGGCGACTCACAGAAGGAGAGCTCCTTTTGTTCTGTCTTCAGATCGTTTTTCTTCTTGGGAATTTCTACAAAACGCAAGAGGGGGGAAATCTGCACAGACATGTCACTGTATTGTCTTGTAAATATTAACCCTGCAAAATAAGCGGTCTTCAAAAAATCTGCAGACTTCAAAGTCTTGGAAGTCAAGGTTTTTTATTGTATGACGGGCACTGACTGCATCTCAACGTGAGGCAGGATTCATTGAGGTCATGCTAAGTGAATTAAAAAGAAGCTCATCAAAGTTGGGGTCAATTTAGATCAGGCACACTGTTTTTTTTATATCAAACATATTTCTGTTTACTTCTGCAGTGTTTCATATTTGGTCGCATTGTTTCTTCTGCATTTAAAAAAAACCTGACCTTTATCTTCATTCAACAAACACACGATAAATGCTGCACAAAAGAAAGACACCACTGCGACTTTGTACGTTAGAATCTTAAATAAGCGAGTCATTGAGGTCTCCCTCATTTACAATGATGTCTAGATACAAATCACAATTTTCTGTCTTCAAAGTTATCAAAGTACAAAGACAAAATAGAGCCGAGGCTTCTGCTAATGTCGTTAGTATTTTGTCACTAACCAAAGTGATTATGGCTCCAGATGAAAAGTCTTTGCAGGGGATCAACAAAGTTCTTCAAATTTGGGTAAAAAATCTGTCGGCACCAAATCTTCCTGTTAAACCATCTCTGAGTTGAGACATTTCCCTCACAACCACAAAGCGTCAGCGTCATGTTGACAGAACAAAGAAGAACAGGGATTATGAAAGTTAGTGGGATTGATCCTCGGGGGAGTAATGACTGTCAACAAAAAAAAACATGAAATCTATCTAAATATGTTGTGTTTGTAGCGTGATGGGCAGACACTGCTGTCTTTAGCGCTATGATGCTAGCATAGATTCTCTATAATAATGACATCTTTACACGCTATGCTGTGATAAGACATGATAAACCTATCCCAGCTCTCAAAGGGGCGTGGTGTATTTCCTCTCCCCATAAATATCTGGTTTGAAAGAACTTCAGCACTTCAACAGACAGAAGATAGAGATTCCTGATTTTGAAGACCGTGTGAAAATGTGCTGCACAGATCGAGACAGGTTTTGAACCATTTCATTTTTTCTTTATTCGGCCACCCCTGACATTAAAGGAGGGACGGGGGGCCTGGACAGGGGGGTGTCCAATTGGGTGGCCTGGGCCCCCCCATGAAATCTGATTGGCCACCCCATGTTCCAAGCCAAAATAATAAACTATTAATGGATTTTTGCCTTTTTTTTTTTGTGGATTTGTGTTAAAATCAACTATTCTTGGCTTTCAATTCATTTCTGTTTTTTGAAACTTTAAACTATGACTTTGGACAAACATCTTAAACGCTTAAGCATACGTCATCAAAGAAAAAAGACTAGAAAGTTACAATCTTGAAAAATATAATCAGAATATTTCATCTTTAAGATTCTTGATTGTTAGCATTTGAAGTAGATAGTAGTGGAATACGGCAAAGGGTAAATAATGTGATTGATTCCTGTGTTTGCACTCACACATACTTAAAGGATGTTGACAGTCTTGATGGTATTTCAATACAATTTAACTTGGGGGTGGGGGTAGGGGGGGTATCATGTCCCTCCTCCAATGAAGGCATGACAGAAAACGTTTGAGAACCACTAGGAGACAGCTCTAACTTTACGCTTTATTAAATGGAAGTTTTGTGCCTTCCGAGGGTGTCTGCCTCCCTGACTGGGAGATGTTTCCACAGGAGAGGGGCGTGAAAACTACAGGCTCTACCTCCCATTATACTTTAGATACTTTAGGAATAGTCCTGCATTCTGGAAGAGAAATGTTTTTAGTGGTGCCATTGTGAGAGATAGAGTCTGCACTAACATTGTGTCCTTTCTTAACTGGTGAAGTTGGACAGATATGCACAGACGCTTCAACAGGCTGTGATAAAAGTGATTTTCTAAATGCAGGAATTGTCAATGCATCACTTAAACGCATAATGTGTAACCATGGAGAAAAGGTTTCTACTGATGTTTTTGTCTTGATAAAACTAAAGAATCATTATTTATTAAATGTAATGCACATTAGCAAGTGTTTTATTAAACCTAACCTTGGACACATTGTTGGAAAGTTTTAGAATATGAAAATTGATAACAATTGTAGATCCAGAAGGGTCTTATTAATATTCTAAGGGTCAGCAGCCTTGGGAAGCATTAAACAATAACCCAAAAGCTAAATGCAATACCTGAATAAAAGAAATGAGAGGAGGAAAAAAAAAACCTTTGAATGAACTTGCTTCAGCTGTCTATGTGTTTCAATGTCTTTGAAACATTGCATAAAGGCCTATACTTCTTTTTTTTTAAGCAATTAGAAGTGAAGAAAGAATCTACAGCACTTTTTGGACTGGCAATGGACAAAAGGCCAATCTTTCCCCTTTTCAGGCGGAGTCCTTGGGTCTTTCTAAGTGCATTAGTCCGCTAATTAAAATATGATATGTTTAACGAAAAATGCACTTTGAAAAGCGTCTGGATTGTTTGACTCAAAGACACGGCTGCAGCCTTGATGAGCAGAACTGAGCGCGACCATGAGGAGGTAAAGAGCATTGTTGTCGGCCCTCTCTCGTTTCAACCCATCATCCTTTCTGCCGATTTTACAATCACATTCTTCTTTGTGCCCGCCTCAGAGACAAAGCACCTCAGACACAGTTATGCAGAGGGAAAGGACTCGTTGACATTGCATCCCATCCATTTCGCACAGTCTGATGTGCCAACACATTGTTCGCTTTTGGAAAAGCTTCAGGCTACGTTTGTTTACAAGACAAACACAGCAGCCTTGGGTTGAAACAACAGACAGTGAAAGATGGTGGATCAAATGGGAAGTTTCACAGTTATCTCCCAGCAAACATGAAGCATGTCAGTGAGTTTCAGCATTAACTTAAAGGGGCGATATGTAACTTTCAAAAATACTGTGTTTGTAATGATACCACATGGCCGTTAGGCGAACTGCACCAGTAACCTGTCGCTCGCTCTCCCTCGCGTGCTCGTCATACATGCTCGTACGTACACAAACAAGCATCATCATCGGCCGCAAAACACTGGATATTTACCGGCATAATGTTTACAGAGGAGGTAAGTGGTCATACACATGTGAAAGTCTGTGAAGGAGTCTGTGTGTCTGTATTCATTCTCCATCCTACAAACCACAGTCTCTGCAGGCACTGGCTGAGAGCAGGAATGTGTGATGAGTTTGTCCGCCTTTGAGAGCTCCTCGGGTGGATAGAAGTGTGTGGAAGGCGGCCTTTGGCTGTAGCGGGAGTGTGTGATGAGTTTGTACTGTTGATCTCTGTATGAGGAGCGGAGTGAGGAGGACGTTAAGAACGTGCATAAAATGTCACTTCCTGGAGCTTTGGTGGAAAATACGACTCGGGGAAACTTTTTATACAGGCAACACAGATAGACAGTGAACATCTACTTTTTCACATCAGTTAACCGTTTGCTTATTAACGGGAGATAAAAAACGATTTATACATATAAAAAAAGTTACATATAGCCCCTTTAACTATACTTCCATGTTCAAATCTCAATAGACTTACAGTACTGGTAACTCCCCCTTCAAACCCCTCTATGCTGGTCTAGAAGGTCTTCTAACTTTATCTCTGAATACGTATTGTCTGTGTAGCGCTTGTTAAATGACTCCATTTCCTGTTGGTTTGTTTTTTGCTGTATTGATGAAAAATGCAGTGGTTTGGGCATCAGCTCTAACCACTGCACCACCGTGCAGCCCGCATTACAGCAAGCAGGTTTCTGGTTCAAATCCCTAGTGCATGTGTTGGTGCTCTCTGGGTAGTCCGGCTTCCTCCCTCAGTCCAAAGACTTGCTCGTCAGGTTAATTGGTCACCCTAAGTTGCCCATACTGTAGGTGTCTTTTGCATTTTTGCCATATTGGCATTTTTTTTTGTCTTTTGTTCTGGCTTGACACAAAACCAGTCGCCCTTCGGGGACAAATAAAGTTGATTTGAGGTGTGAGTGTGAGAGTTTGTCAGTCTCCATGTGATTGTCTGGTGAGCAGTCCAATGCAAGTTAGGAACAGCTCCAGCCACCTTTGACTATGACTTTGCCAATATATTTTTAAATGTTATGTTGTGATGATGAATGTTGTATTTCAACTTGAGGGTATTACAGCATGTCACTCAATTTTGGTGGCTGTGTCTCAGTGGTAGAGTCGGTCGTTTCTCGAAGTTAGCCGAGTAAAGTTCTGCCACCGTGTTAACGTAATATAAATCACAACATTTCAAGAACATCAAGAAACGTTCCTGTTGGACACTTCCGGCACTTTGTCCATCTCCTTGGTTCCTCGTTCCTTGTCCATTTCTACTCGAGCAATAGAAACGAAAATAGAAACACTGCGTCAGGGTCAAAATGGCATGTGGCATCGTGCTGCTTCTAAGATTGGAATCTGACACCCGGCCGCTGCAATGAGAACTCGCCCACATAGCCTCGAGGATGTCTGGCACCCCCAGGACCTCCTGAATGAGTTTCATAGGTCTAACAACTCGAGAAGTCAGAATGGAATTTGTGTTAAGAATTGAAACTTTAGTTAAAGCTAAGTCATTGTTAGATGCCGGCCATGAGTTATGGGATTATGTAATGGTGGATTGCATTCCTCATCTTTTGTCCTCCACAAGGACTGTCAGAGCCTGAAACGCTAGCGAGGACTAGCCTCTATCCTATAAGTTTTATTGTCACTTGTTGTCAAGAATAAATATTCCATCTCAAGTGGATAAGAAGTCCTTCTACCTCATACATACCACATAACTTTCTCATCTCTAACTCGGATAAACTTCAAATTCCAGTGAAAGTAAAGTTACTAAAAGCTTCAGAGAAGCTACTTCACCTTGGACATGCTGATGCAATTGTTGTGAAAGTTCTCTCTGAAGCTGCAGCCTCTGTTAAAAGTTGATTAATTGTGATGTTCCTGGTTGAGGCTTTGGAAATATTGTGGTAATGGAATATACATATAAGTAGGCAAGCAACGCATTTTGTTTAAGTCTTGGAGAAGTTAAGGTTCGGGTTTGAAATAGAAAGATTCAGCACTGAGTTGAACTGAGACTCAAATTAATGAGCACCCAAGATTACATCGTACTGCAAAATGTGTGACTATGAAGATTTGCACACAAAAGGTAAAAGAAGACAGAGAGTCACAGGTAACCACATGAGAAAATCTAACAATGAACTGAGAACAGGAGGGAGGGAACACTGAGACTAATGCTGCATTCATGTGGTGTCGGACACATCGGAAAAACAAGTTTCCGAGTTGTAAAATGCACATATACACATGCTCAAGTTGGAAGAATTAGGTGCCCGACTTCCCGACTTGATATCAGAATCGTCATCAAGTGGGAGGGGAAAAATATGTTTTGTTAATGTTATCATACTTTTTATTAATTCAACTATTGTACATCAACTTTTTGCTCAAATATAACTTTTAACAGTTACATTTGAATGTTCTTCTTCGTAGCATCAAGGCTTTTTTGTGCTGTTGTTACATCATTCAGACTTCCCAAACTGAAATCACATGAACACACTGAAGTTGGAAGAATGACTTACTAACTCGTAAAATTGGACCACCCGAGCAGCACATGAATGCAGCATTAACAGACACAGGTGTGATCAAACACATGTGAGACTAACGACACAGGTGAGGACACTCAGGGCAATCAAGACCAGAGGGAAACACACAGAGGCAGCCGAAGAAGAAAGACAAGAAACACTGAGGACAAGTAGAAAAATAAATACACGAAACACTAAAGACACACAGAGAACTCAAGAATGTAACAAAACACACTCGAACAGAGAGACAAGAATAAGAAATGACAAAAACAGGAAACACTGAAGACCAAACTAGTAAAACATCAACACTAGGAAAGGTAACTAACAAAACAAGGAATGAGCTGACTAAACAGAGTAGACTATGACACACTCACATGCACACCTACAGAGATTTAGAGTCACCAGTATAAGCAATTTAAAAGAGGACTGGGGGAGGAAGCCGGAGAGAACCCATGTATGCACAGGGAGAACATTCTCTCTCTCTCTCATTCTCGTCCCTCCTGCTCCCTCTCTTTTTTTTCTGTATCAGGTATTTATTGAGTTATACTGTTTTAGTGTTGTATTGGTAACTTTATCTTTGAATCATTGATTTGTATTGTATCAGTGTGATGGCCTTATAAAATGATTTCTTTAAATCTGTTATCCCATAAAGAACGAGGCCATTTGAGGCCAGACATGAAAATAAAAGATTCATTCATTTATTCAAACAAACTCACACAGAAAGGCATCTGCCCAGCTGGGGACTTGAACCAAGTACCTTCTTGCTGCGAGGTGGCAGGTGAAGCACTAATTTGAATATATGCACACCTACATATTCACCTATTTTTTTCTGTTTGTCTTAATCAATTTGGAGGTGATTTTGAATTATTATTTTTAATGTTCTTATAAAGCTGTATGAAACGTTTTGTGTTTTCTCCGTGTGTGAGGCACTTCGGGCTGGATGAAAGTGATACATATAGACGGTTCAGGAACTCAGATTTATATTCAACGAGGACTTCATGAGCCGCTCTTCACACAGAATAGGAGAAAGCTCCGCCTTCAATAAGAAGTCGAGGATGCTAATGTATAGCTGCCGGTCTTTACAAATGACTGAGGCTTCACTGCCTGGAGCTGCCGACACTTTCTTTCATTGACATGAACACGCAGTGTGCTGAAAGGAGAAGTTGTGAGGTGTGTAAAGACGCTTTGACGGGCGAGTTCTCCTCGGGTTAGATTCAGAGAGAGGGGATTCAGGGACACGTGGAGTCTGGAAGCTTCTCCCATAAATCAAAACGTGCTTTCTTTAATTGGTAAGATAAACTAAATTCATCAGTAATCACATTTCAGTAACAAATGGAGAATTGTTCACACAGTCACATGCTGTTTACTGATCCGATCAGACCCAGCAGGTTTTCACATAGACCCGTTCACATACTATAGACCAGGACGCTGCTGCAGTCTTCAAGCAGGATCTTGAATTTCTGGCTTCTTTTCAGAAAGAGGTGTGGTCAGAATATTGCTATTAATATCCCTTTATTATGATTGACTCACTCTATAGGCCTTTTCAGGGGAAATATTTTGACATGTAAAAGCAAGAAAAACCCAAGTTAACCTCTATCCTATAAGTGGATGTTACCTCAGGAGCCAAGGTGTGCCAGTGCAGGTGGCAGCCTCACACACCTGAGAGCTTTAGTGAGGACTTTTCATTTGGTTTCCATCTTAGTGATCCCACATTTTCAGAAAGCTAAGGAACCAGGGGCCAGACAAGCGAGCCCACCACAGCAGTTTTTTCCATCAACAACAAAAGCTTGTGATAGGCTGCGAGCACAGGACCAAAGATGTTCTATTAAACAGGAGCGCTCTTATGTTTTTAACACTGTACTGTGGCAACAATGACAGTCCTTCACAAGTTTTCCCACCTTGTTTATTATTTATTTATTTTATAATTGTAAATAGAAATGATCCGCGGGCCAGTCTAAGGTCATCAGGGGGCCGCAGTTGGTCCATGGGCCGCCACTTGAATGCTGGCCTGCTGTAGACCAATCACAAATGTTATCTTTTTGCTGATCTTGTCGTGTATGTAAAGAGTATTGTGTAATGAAAAAATCCTCCTACTGTCTTTTTACAGTCACATGTGTCTCTGTAAAAATTTAAACATATTAATAAAAGTTGATACGTTGATTTATTGTGTTAGTGCAACAAAATCTGGACTTTTAAAATACATGTAAAGATGTCAGTCCAGCTGTCGTACAAAGAGTTTTTTTTTAAGTCTGACTAACTGCTAGTGAGGTTTGGGGTTTGATTTACAGGTTCCCATGCCAGACTTTGACCCGGAAGTGAAACATCTTATCGGGAGAGTCGCCAAGGAAACAAGACGAAGGTATGAACATGGAGAGTGCTAGAATGAGAACCATGCATCTTTGGACAGACGAGGAGACACAGTTCATGCTGTGTCAGCTGAAGATTGAAACATATTGAATTTAGGATGGAAAGAAAAATGAACTGCTATGTGGAATGAATAGGGCAACATGGAAAGGTAACATTAAAGGGGGAGTATCGCCACCTCGCAGAGTCAGACATACTGAGAATAAAGTAAACCCAACCGAGTCCCTGTTGTCATTTGTCTGTTTTTTTGCATTCATTCAATTGAGGGTGCAGAAATTTAAAATGAGGGCAGCCTTTTGCTCCCTCGTAGAACCTGGCTTAGAAAGGACAGTGGATAGAGTCAGATATCAGAGAGAGAGAGAGAGCGAGAGGGGAGAGGGGGGAGAGGGGATGACCTGCAAGAAAGAAGCCACAGGTGGACCATCTGCTAGGATCACCACAGCCTCCATACCTGGGTATGCTACAAGCTAGGAATCATTTTAACTGTTTTTTTTTTATTTGTGGTATTTAAAATGTGTTCTCTAAGTTTGAAGATCTTCAGTGACAGTTGAGTGTTTTAACAGTAGAGATTTTTTGCTGATATAAAAACATGATCTATTGTTTGAAATAACCATTAACTGGTGGCTGTACAAGAACCCTGGAAAGATGCCCAATGATCCCAGAGGCTTTATTGTCGTCAGAAGAAAGCTGATTGGCTAACTAGAATTTAAAACATGTAAAATCTCTGAAAAAAAAAAAAAACAATAAATTATAGAACATTAACACTCATCGGTTATATTTAAATACATATTGATGTGACGCTTAACACTTATTGGACCATTGATTTAGTAAACATTTTGAATGTGATGTTTAAATGACGAGAGCAGGAAGTGCTGTTTCACACATCCTGTGGCAGCGCTCCAATCAGCGGTGTGTGTTTGTACATGTGAGTGTATCAGCAGTGAACTGTATGATTTGTGGACAAAGTGAAATAAAAAGCAGCTTTGTAACGTTATTCCTGAGGACCGAGAATTCAACTAACCCTCTGCATGCTTAAGTAAATAAGCTGAAATGGAAACTTGTTTTCCATCAGATCTGTGGGGCTCACTGAAATAAGCATGCAAATAACCGACTTATGGCTTTTATGATCGGGCTCAGTTTTTGTGGCTTCATGCGACTCTGCTAAATGTGGGAACAATTAATGTGTTTCTGGCATGAGGCTGATCTCAAGATGCCAAATAGGCTTATCGGCATACTGACTGTGGTAAAACACATATTTTAAAAAATCACAGTGATTGCAGAACTTAAGGACTCACTTTGCAGCTCCAAGAAGAAACAAACAATGGGAGGCTCATTTATCTGCTTATTCTATATGCCTTCATTTCCAGCATGGATTTGTATTGTGTGACAAAGGAGGACAGCTGCTTCTGGTTTTGAACATTTCTGGTCCTCTTTCCTCTGATTCTAGCTCAACATCAGTCCAAAATATTCCTCTTTCTTCTCAAAGTAGTAGTTGAGTCGTGACATGGCATACCTAAAAAAGAGAGCAGAGAAGAGCAGAACATCAAAAAATAACATTTTATTTGTACAAATCTGTGAATCTAAAAGAAGTCTTTATAACAATCCACTGTTGCTAAACTTTCTAAGTAGTTTAAGTGTTGTTTTCTGTCATAATCCTGTCTAGCTTTATGTGTGGGGCGGCTGTGGCTCAGTGGCCTTCTCAACTGGAACGTTGGGGGTTCAATCCCCAGCTCCTGCAGCCACATTTCCGATGTGTACTTGGGCAAGACACTTAACCTGAAGTTGCTCCCGCTGCCTCGTCAGCGTTGTATGAATGCGTATGAATGGGATCAGTTAATGATGGAGACTTTCCATAGCAGCCTCTACCATCAGTGTGTGAATGTGGAGGTTTGACCTGTGGTGTAAGGGTTCACGCATCACCCATAAAAGTCCAGTTCGTTTGACTAGCGTATTGAGCATGGTATGGGACATCTGGGCCTAGTGTAAGTGAACCCTAAAAGTGCTTAGCGTAGTAAGAAAACTAGAGAGGCGCTATACACACTCAAGTCCATTTACCATTTGCCTTTCTGTTCGATTTTCAGTGAATTCAGGAATTAATTAAAGTCCTGTTTCTGTGAATATCACAGTGCTTTTCATATTAAATATTTAACAGAGAATTAAAAAATCAGGTTCTGTGTGTTGTTCAAAAAGTAACTGAGGAAAGCCATTGTAGTTTTTTTGACCTTGATCAAAACTCATGTTCATCAAATTCTTCTCTAAAATGCAAAATACTTTGTGCTATCGGCAGCCTAGATATGCAATTTAAAACTTTCTAAATGAATGAATGGAGTTGTATTGCCAGTGTCTGTGGCAGGCCCCTGAAAGAACAGAATATGATTTAAAAATCAATGTATGCACATTTGATCATGACTGTTAGCACTAGCCTCCTAGCTAACATTAGCTCCCTCTGCCTGGCTCCCATCGGCCTTTGGAGCTGACTGAAATAAGTTTGCTAACAAGTTTTCGTTGGGCCAGCTCCCTCCCTTTCGTCTTTTTCTTTTCTAGCCTATCCTAACTTTGTGCAGGTCCTGGAATGGCTAAACTCAACAGAGAGAACTCCCTTGATTCCCCTTTGTTATTGCTTTGATCGAGAGCCCCCTGGCGGTAGAATTTACATACTGTTTGTTTAAAGAGCGATGTCTGATGAAGGTCTAGGGGCCCGAGGCGTCACAACTGGTGATGAGTTACATTAAACGTTAATCAGAGCATCTTCTGGTGTGCGGACTTAGTCTTCCTTCTGTCTCTTAAAGAGCAAACCAGCTGTCGGAAATGTACTCGAGCATTAGATTCATAATGAAGTACTCTGTCTGTTTATGATGATTTCTTCAGGTCATAAAAGATTTGAGGTTTTCTTTGCTGCAGTTTCCCTTTACCTCAAAGTCATCCGGGAGAACTTTCTACTTTGTGAGGAGGAATATTTGTATGGCCATTGACATGAACCTTGCTTATTATAAGTGTCAAATGTTGTGTGCGCATCTTGCCGTCAGTGTCTTTAATAGAAAAGATGTAAGAAATAATGGCATACATTCAAAAAGTGTAGACGTATTCATTGTTTCCTGTGTCGTTGACAGGTCACACTGCCGGCCCCGTTAATAGCTCAACGTGGGCAGTATGTTTTCTTTTTTCTTTTTTCTTTTTTTTCATAACTTGCATAACAATAAAGCATTAAAAACCTCGTTTCAATTAAAGCGCACAGACTGAAAGCTGTGTCAAAGCCTTGTCGCGTTTCAGAACTTAACTGTGAGGAAAGTGGTTTTGTATTTGTTCAAACCATATTATCGAAGGCTTCAATAAATCTGATGTCTGAGTACGCTGCTGCCCTTGGCCATTATACTATCCCCATTGAAATTAAGTGAAGTTTCAAAAGCACAGGAAAGAGAGGCACAGAGAGGAGTTTGTCCTTTAATCAGTGCTTTTACTGAACTCCTCAATGCCAAATCGGTTTTCTCTCTCGTAGCGCGCACCGAGACAAAAAGATAATTCTGACACATGCCTTTTAGTTACTTGTGTTCCGTCGCTCTGTTCCCCACCTGTAGCTCTACAGCAAACCACTCTCTAATTATTGTGTCAGACTCTGGTGTCTGTTGTCTGCGCTCTGCAGACTTGTTTCTTTACACCTGTAGCTTGTTGATGGAGGTAGCTGGTGCAGAGTGTGTCTGATCACTGCCACTGGAAAAAAAAGTTGGGAAATTTCAAGTCCTCAGCGGTAGCCTGCAGACGTTTTCACAGCTTTAATCGTTGTTGGAGATACTCAGAGGACAAACTTAATATATGGAAAACCTCACGCATGCTGCATCTTATGATTGACAGCTTTCTAATAGCAACACAAATCTTTCCTTAGCTTAACACAATTAAAGCCTGGTTATCCATATCAGATGCTCTTTATTCAGTCCATTTGTTCAGTTTGACGCATTCTTGCAGCGTGCTCTGTTGAAAATTGACTCTGTGCATATTTGCGTCGTAATAGAGCAAAGTGGGACCGCGACACGTACTGTGGAAACACAAACATTGACAAGAGAGGGCGCAACTAGCCTCGAGCTCTCCGGAGACGGAAGGTGTTACACATGGATCCTCTAGAAACTGCCAGATTCTTTTCAAACCTTGCTAGCTTTCCAGAATTACCAACCCTGCCTTTAAAATACAGAAATAAATGTAACGTCGGCTTGTTCACAAAGCTCATGAAAGCAAAAAGCTGTCCATAGTACTTCGTGTTGTTAGTCTAATAATGTGTCAACCCACACTCTTCCTAAGTAGAATCATACTTGAGTATACGTCTTTAATAGAACTGCAGCCTTCACAGGG
Source organism: Labrus bergylta (assembly GCF_963930695.1). Lineage (NCBI taxonomy): Eukaryota > Metazoa > Chordata > Actinopteri > Labriformes > Labridae > Labrus > Labrus bergylta. The sequence goes on along the minus strand of NC_089201.1, from coordinate 16,392,078 downwards.
GATCCCATTCATCCTTATTTTGATTAAGAGTGACACCTTAAACTAGCAGGCTTAACATTTATCATCATCACAGATGAAACTGAGACGTTTTCCTCTTTAGCACAAGTGGGGGAAAGTGAACTCCCTCAAAAGCAGGTATTCCATTTCACAATGTGCTTTTGTGCACAATTCCCTCAATTTAGCAGTCGGGCTTCTCCAAACAGTGGGCCTCCTCCTTCTTCATTTCCTCATAATAATGTCTTTGTCAAACAGCCGCTCACCTCGCCAACACGTCCACAAATCTAAACCGCTGACTCGCAGACACTTTCAACACATGAATAAAATCATATAAAGAAAAGTAAATAATGAGCGCAGAGGGAGGGAGGCTTGCATTCCCCTTGTGGCTCCCTATTGTCACTTCTACATCTGGCTCTGGTTAGAGCACAAGGCCTCGACGACGCCTGTCACTCGTTGGGAAGTCGGCAAGGACTTGGCTCAGGGGGAAAACAGTGGGAGGAAAACATAAACACACACACGCACAAAGACACACACATATTTCCAGGGTTTAACTCTAACTTCCTATCTGTTGCCTTTTCATCACAAAAGCTTGAAATGCAGTGTGTTGTGTGTTCTCCCTCCAGTTGTGGAGAAGAAACCCCAGCTTGGTTAACTCTGAGTAAGGCTGTGGTTATGACAAGAAAATTATGGTTAAAGCTGAATTAATCATGATATTTAAACCAAATCAAATGACTGTGTTTAATGCCGAAAAATGTCTCTTGCAGTAATCAACCCACAAAAACAAAAACAAAATCCAAATCTGCAGAACATTTACAGCAAATATACTTTCTGGTTCCATCTCATTGCCTCATAACTCTGTTTTCACAACGATAAGTAGACGGTTTGAATGATGTGGAAGGCTTTGATTCCCTCACTGAACTTAATCTGCACTTATTAGAATACTTAAAGGTAGTTTGAGTTTATAAAGAAAACCATGCATCGAATCACATTTAGCATCTCTGTGTGATAGCAGCTTGTTTTATAGAAGTCATGACCATCTAAAATGAGTGAGAAGTGTGAGTCCTGCTGGCTGTGGTGTTGTTGTTGGGGCGTGTTTACATCATGTGTACATGGACTGGACGGCCTTGTGTATAAAGCTGTTTGAGTCCAGGACTAGACAAACTGACGTTGTTTTTGCACTTTTGCATTGTCTTCATTTTTCAAAATCAGAGGCTGCAGCTTCTCCCTATTTATCTGCCTTTTGCTAACATATGCTAGCTAATGGCTAAAATTGACAAAAAAAAAAGGTCTGCAGATGCGCATATGTTCCCTTTACCTCCGGGGTGCAGCTCAGATGCTGCTTGAGTGCAAGGCATCCAGGTTCATGTAGACAGCATTGATCCAGAAGCAGGCGAAATCAGTTTTCTTAGCCAGCAAAACACATGCTTAAGAAGTTATTGCTTGGATTGTCTACATTAACTTCACTATGCAATTGGTTTATAAACTCAGGACAAGAATATTGACAGTCGACAGCACTCTTGACAGAACTTTAACTAATCAGAACAGGACAAGAAAAGAAAGAGAGGCTGACAGAGAACACGGGTAGACAGAAATGTCCTCTCAGTTTAGGTAGCGTCTCACACATTCAGAAAACAAAGTTGTATTGGCAAGCAACCAGAAGCTAACAATGTTGCCCCCCTGTCTTTCGCTTGTGAAGTGAAACACTGATGCTAGCTACCTTTGCTCCTTCCTTTGGTTCTTCCCTTTTCTTTTACTTCTCATTATTGCACACGATCCAGCGCTACCAAAGAGAAAAAAACAACTCTTTAAAGTGGACAAGCTCGCTAACTGTGAAGAGTAAGTAAGCTACATTTTGAATCCGGTCGTGACCTGCCCTTTATGCATCCAATTAAAACATCCTCTGTAAGAACATTTACAGAACAAAAAGAGGAAGCAACATTACTTACTGCTCTGCCATTGAATTGGAATGAAGCATGTTGCTTTATGCTGTTTAAAAAAAAAAAGCAAAGGACCATTTATGAAGATTATGTTCTGGTGTGTGCTCTTTGTAAATGTATTTAAATGAAAGGATGAAAGGAAGGACAAACTTGACCGTTGCCATCCGTATTGTCTCTTTCTTTACTACTTGATAGATCTTTTTTGAAAATAGTGTTGGCAAATGTAACTAGTATATAATGTGTGTATCCTCCATGTGTGTATTGTGGTACTTTGCAGGTTTTCAGGGTAGCGATACCTTTGAATCCACATCATTAATGTTGTTTTCATTTTTGTTGAGTTCATTTCAGCCCAGCCTTCCAGCAGAAGAAAAGGTAACCCGACCCTCATCGTGCACTTTAGGACAACCTCATGCCGGCGGCTTAGAGGAGCAGACGTCTAGCAGGCGCATGTGGCCCAGCCAGGGATGAGAGACGTATATGTAAGGGAGGACGGACGGCACGGGAACAATAGTGCCTCTGTGCCTCGGCACCCCTCTGGATCACATTTCCTCTGGGGTCCGGATCGAAATGAAGCGGGGGCCCTGTCGCTGATCTAGCAAGCGTGCAGAGAAAGCCACACAGAGGGGAGGGTGCCGTATGTCAATAGTGATTAGGATCACGATCACAACTGTGGCGGGTGTGGGGCGCGCAGAGAAGGGAGAGAGGAAGAAAGAGAGGGGGAGAAGGGAAACATTTTGCCCTCCTGAACTTTATTGTCTGGCTGCAAGAAGTGAGGAATGTCTCCTCCTGGACTTGTTTAAAGATAATTGCCCTGTGTGGATCATAATATACGCAAATAGAAAGTATATTTGTTTGGAATTATTTTCAGGAAGTTTGTGGAAAAGCTCAGCCTTTCATAACTTGGTAATTTTAAAGGTAAATCATATGTATGTAAAAAAATGTTAATTAATCTGTTTGCAGAAGCCACAAGACGAACAGAACAAAAAAAAACAGTGCTCGTCCTGCCTGCTTTCTGCCCAGTTTTGGGTACACCGAGTCTTGAAAATTCGAGTTAAGGGTGGAAGTGGGAATGAAACATTTTTTACACTATGGGCCGAAGTTTCCAGACCTTTGAAGGAATTCTTGGCTGACATAATTCTCTGTAAAACAATCCTAATGATGATACTGTTTTTATAAACATTGCAATTAAATTATGACTGCTTGAGTTCAGGGAGCGAGATACTATATATTTAATTAGAGATGAAGTCATGAGGTATCCTTTTTTGTGGTTGCATGTGTTTCAACATTAAACAGCTGTAGGTGTTAATGTGAAGGTTGTGCTTTGTGTCAGGAGGACAACATCGATTTAAAATTTGTATGAACAAAATATCAGAATCGCAGAGCTTTAGGAAACTGGAACAATGTTAATGCAAAGTGACACCAAGACGCAAGCCTCCAACCGTGGACACATGGTAAAGGTTTTTTTCTTTCTGTTTCATGGGACCTTTGAGTCGTCCATGTCTGAAATAAAACCCCACAAACCTTTGGAAGTCAAAGTCAATTGAGGAGAAGCGTGATTGCAGGATGGCCCAAAGACCCCAGAAGAAGTTGGATGCCTAGTGGGGAGAGAAAAACAACATTAAAGGACCAGATCAGTTGTTTTGTTATGTTTTACACTAGCATTTTGTAAGTTTTAGATGTTTCAAAATATTTTAAAATATGTCTTAAATATCTGTATAAAACTCTAAAATAAAGTATTATTTGTTTAGTGACAGTAAAGTGATCTGCTAACTCTGTGAAATAGACTGTATCCGTTGTAGCTGCTGCAGTAGGGGGCAATCATAAATTGCATTAAATCAAAGCACTCTTGCGATAATTGCTTGTGATATTTCATTTATTTGGACCCTTCTCCCAGGGTAGCAACTACTCCTCTCAGGGCCAACACATTTAAACCTGACATTAAATTATACCAGAGTTATCTGATTAAAATTCCAAGGTTAAAGGAGTAGAAATAAAAAGATGACATAAAAATGATGATAATAAAAAGCAGGTTTTCAATTTGAATCAATATTAATTCAAATGTAAATTAAATATTCATTTAGATTGACATGGACAAAATGCAATTTATTCTCCCTCCCTATTTAAAACAATTCCTCAGTTGATACTGCTTGAAAATAACTTGTTGTATCATCTGCATAAAGACACATTTTTTTCATCATTTAGAAAAGGAGGACAATCATTGCTGACGGAAGAGAATAGAAATGGTCCTAAACCACTTCCTTGAGGTATACCATATTGTAACACTTTCACATTTTGTAAATAACCGTTACAAAATCCATAATGTTTTATTAGACTGGTCTGGTAACTTTTAACCATCTAAGTATAACAATTAAGTTGAGAATATCTATGTGTTGCCATTCTTTCCACTTTGACAGTGTTTTTGAACATATATTTGGGTAACCTGAGTGTCTACCGACCCACAAAATGTGAAATAAATCCATCCAATCCTTTGTTTGTGGTCTGCATAAGTCTTACAATGCTGAGAAAAGTGCTCCGTTTCAAATTTGCTCTCCTTGTGATGTCACAGTGGGATTCTGGTAAAAAAAATACCTTCCCCTCCCCTGATATCTCCACTCATGGACTCCACCCTCAGCCTAGAACTAAACTTTTGCGCAGGTCCGCCATTTTTATTCTTGCTACAGAGGAGTGATGTCTACCAGGAAAACTGAGGGGGGGCTCAGTGCATTTAAAGAGACACACACACCAAAACGGAGCGTTCTGAGAGAGCTGGTTTATACAGGGTCACAAACCTCCTCTGGTACTTGACTCATGTTATATTTTGACCAAAGCACAGCACAGATGTTTCATTCAGACCACAGGGGACTGTTTGAAAAGGGGGATAATATGTCCTCTTGTACATATGATTAGAGGAGGTAAAGGGTAATTAAACCAATTGATGATGTGTACATACAAACTTCATACCCCCTTGCATAAGTCAGTTCCCGATTTGGGCCACCGCAGACAAAAAAGTCTGGACATGCCCTGGTCTGATAGACATAAAATTACTAAATAATATTTGATACTGTCTTTACAGATCAGAAGAGAAGACTATGACTGACATAGACATCTACATGCAAATAGGTCCTTTCCATAATCTGGTTCAGGCTTAAAGAAAAACATCTCTTTTCCCCCTCTGCAGGGAGGGAGGAGGTCACTGTGGGGTCAGATGATTCGCCTGAAACACTTGAGCCAAAGCTTAATGTCAGAGAGTGAACTGGAGCCCTCTTATTGAATAACAGACTCATAAATAACCACATTTATCTTGTCCGTGATACTCCTGTGAGGCTGTGTGTTACCAAAGCGTATAAAGGAAAAGTGCAAACCCTGGATTATTTTTTGTTTTGTCACTTTAGAAAAATGTGTTGATGTGTGGTTCCACTGGCGTTATGCTTTGTTGATCTTTGATGTTGTGTTACTTTCTCCTGTGCCACAGAGCAGAACTGTAAAAACACACTCGAGTGGCCTCCAGTTGTCGTGTATAACGGCTCCCCTAACTGATGCTGCTGCTTGCCAGTTGTAGCTGCTCCGTCAGAATGACAAACCTCTGTATTGAATGGTTCCCTCCTTAATGGCTTTGCTCACTTAGGATTGCGGACTTCCATGCCTCCATAAATTTCTGTTGTTCTCCACCCTTATTGTAAATCTTCATGGTAGGACCACTAATAGCAAGTCCTAATAAGATCCAGACAGGCCTCTGTTCTGCGGCCCAGTGATATAATCACATTTTTATTTGATAATCAAATAAAGGGTGGAATGAAATACTTGAAGAGCGATGTGCGGTTTTCCCTTGGCTTTCTCCCCTCACTGGCAGATTTTCATCTCTAATCTCTGTCTTTGGTAGGAGGGAGAGATCGAGCGTGTTTCCATTATGATTAATAACTGCTCTCCATTAAGAGAGCATTACTCTAACACTAAGCAGAGACCAGCAGTGACAGGGACTCATTGAGAAAAAAAGCAGAGATGAGAGGCGTGTGGGGGGGTGACATCACAGAGCCGCGGGCCTCAGCCTCCACATGACGGGGATCCCTGGCGAGGAGAGGACGAGTGGTAAAGACTCACTGCGACTTGGCACAGTTTGCCAGAGATTACGATGTGAAGGAGGCAGCTTCACGGCACGCCGCACAAGCTTTGGCACCGGGCCAGGCTTTGTGGATGGCACACAGTGCAGACACATAACTTCCCTCAGAGCAGACTGGTTTCATTGGTGCCTGATTTAAAAAATTTTTTTTTACTATTCATCTGTATTCTCCTCTACGGAGTCTTAACTATAGAGTGAATTCAATGTAGTTTGATTATTGCAATTATCAAGAGCTATGACAGCGATGCACACGATAAGGTGCCTTTTAATCCTCTTCACAAAAGAGGGGAAAAAAAATAAATCGACAACTATTTAAAAAGCCATCAGACTGAATTGTTAATTATGACAGTTTTGGAAATGTTCCAAAGGCCATTACAGATAACCAATATATCATCTGTTGTGCCAGATGTGCTATGAAATAGGGGTGGGACAAAATATCAATACGGCAATGTATCGTCTTCCTGACTCGTGTGGTAGCATTGTCAAATCGCTGGTGCCAAATATCCATTTTTTTTTATTTTTTTTTTAAAGACCAACACTCTGAAAAGATTTCCTTGCCAATTTGACTCACTGTGGACATCAAAAAGCCCCAGCAGTATTTGTTGTATAAACAGAGGTGCTGCTTTTCAACAGGCAAGGCAGCCAACTGCTTGTGGCCCCAGACCAGTAGGGGGCCCCAAAGCAAATTTGGCAATGACGGTAGGAAACCTCCCTAAGGGGGCCCCATCTGACAGACCTCATTCTCGTTGCCCTGATGAATGTTGGTTGGAGGGCCCCCCCAATTGATTTTTGCTTTGGGCCCCAACAGGCTCTAGAATTGTGACTGAGTACAAGGATCAACTTTATAAACTAATTAGACTGAGGTGTTTCTGCTCATTGTCTTCATCAGGGTCATCGAGGCCACGAGCCGAAATTCGTCAGAATAATTAGTTAATAAAGTAAAGTAAAATATTAATTCTAATTTATGAAGCGATAGCCCCTTGAGAAGCATCACCTAATTTTCGAAGGGCGTCCTAACACAAATACAAAGTAAAACACAAGCATACAAAACAGGATTACTTAACAGACATAAATACAAATACACAAAGCTCTCTCTCAACCTCTCCCAACCCCCTCCACCCCCTCCTTTTCCCACCCCACCCCCAGCTCTCAGCTGTTAAACAAGACCAGGTTCAGAAATAGAGTACAACACTGAGCGTGTTTACATGGACTTGAGTATCCCGGTTAGGAGCCTTGATCATATTTAGGATATGATGTTTACATGCAAAACAAATTATTCTAGTCTGAAGGAGCTTTATGTTTAAATGACCTGCTACCTATTTCTTTATGGATTCTGAGAATGGTGAAAAGGGATGGTTCATGTGTCTGAGTGGATGTGAGGATGTGTGTGGAACCAAGAAGTGTTTGAGTTATGACGGAACATGAAAACACATTTTGATTTCACTGCGTCGCTCCTTAATGACTTCTCACCATGGTGCTTATCAAATGAACGAGAGTAAAGTGAACAGAAGCTGACAGCAGGATGATACGGAGCCCCAGAAGTCCCAAATAAAGAAAATATCAATTACTGTATTGTTGACTGTTTGGGACTTCAGAGGCTCTGTCTGATTATATTGGAGAGTAAAAAGAAGTGAAAAGATGAGGCATGAAACGAGGTGAAGGTGACACCAAATGAATTGATAAAAACATAAATAATTGTTACCCTTTGAGGGGCATTTTGTACCCCTCCATTATTCAGATATTGTGCTGTATCATGTTAGGATTGTCTCGACATCAATTATCAGAGAATAACTTGTGTTGTGATATCGTTATCATCGTCCACGTTTCATGAGTTTTGCTCTGATTCCAAACTTCAACTACAATGAAATAATTTAAACGTCGGAGTCGGATCGTTGAAAGTCAAAGAGCACAGAATAAATGTTTGATCTTTAAAATGTCAGAAATAGTGAGGCGGGCACAAGGTGAATTATTTTTCTTATATTTAGTTTTTCAAAATGATGGAAAAACTAAACCCTGATAGGGCAGGATAAAACACATAAAGACAACCATATTCAACAAAACAAAAAACCAAACATAAACAAACAAACAATAAAAGACAAAAGTGATATCCTCGTTCTGTGATGACCTGACCGATCACACCTCGGATCAGCAGCTGCCTCTCAACAGGACAGAGACGTGGAAGGAGAGGGGGTGGGGGATATCTATTCTATCATGGTTATAAAAATGATAAAGAATACAGATTGATCCATATACATACCTACACTACATGTACTCATATGAATGTTCAGTCATAAATAAACAAATGAATTTGCCACATATATATTGGTTTCAAATTGTGGTATAAAGATGGGGAATTTCTTGAAATAGATTTTTTTTTCTCTCTGACAAACTCCAAAAGCTCAAAGAGCTACAGGTGGAAGCGATGATTATTCCATTAGAGAAGAATCACAGAGGAAAGAGAAAAGAGAAAGGTCAGCACACTGTTCAGTTCTCAGTGAGCGACTTTAAACAGGGCAACATTTCACTGGCAATTCTTGGTCTGCTTCCTCACTGTCTATGTGTTTTTATCATGCAGAAGAGTACCGGACAGTATTATTTGCATTCTCAGGACCTCTTTATGCTCTCTGTCCCAAACGCTCGGACAGAAATTGAGAAAAAGGGCTTTGGGGTTTTTCTGCACAGTGACTTCAAACTCAAGGAGCTGATGTCCTTACATTTTTTTTTAATCTAAAATGAAACAGATTCTAAAGGATGCTGATGTTTTTAGCTCGACTGCTTGAACTACTGACTCCTAGATTTGACTCAAAGATGGATCTCTCTTAATGTAAATTTTAGAATTTTGTAAATTGTTCCTTGTCTCTCTTTGTGTCTCGGTCTGTAACTTTGTGTTATTTTGCTGCTGCCTGTATCGGCCATTTCTCCCTTGAAAAAGAGGTTTTTAATCTCAATGGGACCAACCTGGTTAAATAAATGTTAAATTAAATGAACTAAAATAAAATAAAAATAGATCTTCTTCAGGCTCATTGGGAACTGAACAGTGTGCAGACCTTTCTCTCTGTAGTTCATACTCTGTTTGTCCTGCACCTGTACTGTGCTAAAATGTCAATCTTATAGCAAGAGTATATCAGTCAAAGTTTATCATTACACTTAACACAAACAATGTTCACCGTTCGGGTCCATATTTCAAGATATTAGTTGGATAAAAAGTCCTGACTTGTTTGTAAAAAGTCAAACTGGCTATGAGCTCTGCAAGTTTAGAAGAATTTACAGAAGGTTCCTGAATGTGATGTTTGATTTAAAGAAACCTCACTTCAGGACATTTTGTTTTCCGCTTTGGCCGACAGTTTCACCCATTTACAAATAAATCCAGGTCTCATTTTCCACTTCTAATATGTTGACATAAGATGTTTCTCGGGCCCTCTCAGGTGGATGTGGCTTTAATGAAGTTTAATGAAAAGAAATGAGACATACACACTTGCTTAGATTTGACTTTGTTGCACAGATTTTTAGCTGTTTGATCGATAAAATCCACTTAAGTAAAAAGTCATCTTTGCATTCACCCAGAGCCCCGAGAAGAATTCTTGAAATATCTTGTTTTCTTTGACATACCCTCTAAAACACAAATGATCGATGCTCCATCATAGAAAACAGAGAGCACATAGACCCTTTTAGGGGACAGAGTTTTTGGTCCTTTGTTTGTATTTAGGCCGTGAAGATCACTGAGGAGGAAAACTGTTGGATATTTAGGAATCAGAAGCCTTTGCTGTCGGACAATGAAATATAAATGCTTCACCTTAAAGTGAATGAACAAACAGGGAGCCATGAGCAGCAAAACCCCCTGTGAGAAGAGAGACGATGTGCATACATATATATATATGAAGATTTACAGCTCATATAATGCACTGTAAAAAAAAGAACTGCCATGTGTAAAAAATATCAATAAATAAATATCAATCAGGCAGAAATGTAAATATTGCACATCTCTGAGGGAGAGCATTTTGGCTTGAAACATCACTGAATAAATCCTTCACAGCTTCTTGGTGTGCCGACCGTGTCTTGCTTTTCTTTTTTACCTTTTTGTGTTTTTTAGATCCAGCACCCACTGAGGGATGTGTGTGTCTTTTTTGATTTTTCTATATTGCACTGGTAAGTAATATGTACTCTGTAGCAGATATATAAATGTATATGTGTGTATAGCTGAGATTAAAAGTGTAAACAGTACAGGTAGGATTTTGTATTTTTAACCTTTTATTCACAACATAAAGAAACCGAGTAATAAAAAGCTTTGAGGGTAAAATGGTAATATATAAAGTCTACATAAATACTACATTTAAGAGGGAGCATGTGGTGATATTTGTGAATGTGTTTGAAGAAGGATGTTTCAGTTTGAGTCCCTGAAATGATAAAAAAATAAAATAAACCGTTATTTTCTCAATTAACAGGCTCAGTCTCCCTCGCTTTGACAAGCTGCTCGTCAGAACGAGTCGAGCTGGAAACTTGGCCCGTTTAGCGTCAGTGATCAATTTCTCTCTCGTCTTCCCCCGAGCCGAGTCGTCCTCGGTTTGTCATAGAAAATCTGATTTCAATCAACATGATGTTATCGCCTCCCTCGCTCCATTCCAGGCTTTATTTCTTTTCCCTCCTTGCGCTGCTCCCTGTCTGCGTTTTGGCCGGGGGAGCGAGTTATTTTAAAAAGTAATATGCTTCCTCATCATTTCTGGGCTATTTCAAGAGACATTCACACCAGCCCAAAATTGCTGGGACAATTCTGCGTATTGTGTCGAGCTCTGAAAGCACTTTGAGACTGATAGCCCGGCACCACTTGAGCCACCAAAGAATGAAAATTGTGGTCATAAGAAAAATAATTCTGGCTGCTGTCTTTCATTTTTCCCTGCGGCAGCTTCTAATCAACTCGGATGGAGTCCATCAAAGTTTGGTGGGTCAGCTGCGGAGCTGCTTTGGATTTCTTTGGGGATCCTTTTTTTTTCTTTTCAGGGTGCTGGAAAAGTAAATTGTTAAAATGTGATGGCGGGGTGTAGCCGCCCTGTCATTTCAGCGATCTGCACACATATGGATGTTGATGAAACGCACACTAATCTCATAATGTTGAGATATCTGAATCCCTCCAAGAGAACAACTTTCAAAAAGGAAATAACTGTTGAGAGATTTGTCACTTTTGGAAGTCTTTCCAAAGTGTTGAGGTACTTCATAATGACAGATGGAGTTTGGACACTTACCAGGGAGAACTTGCAGACTTGGATGTAAAGCTGTGTAACTTCTGCCTCTGTAACGGCGACCTCACGGCCTGAGCTATGTTTGTAACTCTCCAGATACGCCGTCAGCCAGTCTCTCTGCAGCTCCCAGCTCGGGTACAGGCTGTAGTTCACGTCGTTCACACCTCCAAACATTGAAGACACACACACACACACACACACACGTACACATGTTAGCAGATCTACTGTCAGTGTTTGAATTCATTCAATGCTTCAGAGATCTAGCTGCTGAACATCAGCTCTACTGCCCTGTCAACACGTGTCGGTTTCACTTAAACTCTTCAGATAATGCTTGAACAACTGTGAACAGTACGTCAAAATCACAGAAACAAACACAGACGAATTATCAAAAGAGAGGAAACATTGGAAACAGAAAATCAGTAACCAGATTTTAAAATCTTAGGAACATAAATTTGATTTAGATAAAAACAGAAATTGTGGACACACTTTTTAATTTCTGCTGGAAAGTAAAAAAAAATACAACATATATTTAAATTATTTTACATCAAACTTTCAATGTTATAGTCAGACTTACATTTAAAAAATGAACACAAACATGGCCTCAATAGTGAAATAAAAGTAATTTAATTGTCCGTGCTAAATCGAGGAGCTTGTGCTCTGCTCAAGGATTTCTATTTGATTGCTTAAATCTGTGCTTTGAATTATTTCAGTTCTTACACTTTGATTTAATTTAACAGATGACATATTCATACTTTTACTAATTAGAATGATTGATGCAGGACGTGACCTTAAATACCTCCTCGACCTTCCCTCTACACACTACATATTTTATACATATATATTTAATTTCACAATACTCCAAGAAGTCATTAACATTTTCATGAAATCTGCAGCAGCTGCAGCTGACAATCGATTTATTAAAATGAAAATGTAACATCTCCTCTACAGAAACAACAGATAAGTAGACCCGGTGTGCATCATCTCAGAGTGTTTTAGCTGTATTGTTGCTTTATTAATAGATGTATGCTAAATGTGTGTGTTAGTGCATGAGTTTTGGCTCATTTAATTTGCATCACAAAGACATTTATTATTACATTATTGCCGTTAAATTCAGTTGGAGCTGTGTGGACATGAAAAGCTGTAAAGTAGATCCAGCGGTGTATTTTAGCCGTATGGTTGATTTATAAAAAGATAAATGGTGAGTTTTGTGTGTCTGAGCTATGCATTCCAGAAACTTGCATCATGCAGCAGTTTCAGGCTCAGAGTAAGTTTGCATTAAACAGAAATATTTCCAACATAGTTGCTTCAAGTTGTGTTGATGTAAAGATTGCTAAGACGTTGGACAGCCCAGCAGTTATATCACATGTCTCATGTACTTATAGGATATGCAGGATGCCTCGGTTAGATTCTAACCCTCTGTGTTCTGCAGCATGTTATTCCCCTCTCTCTATCCAGAGTCCGACTCTATCCACACCGTCTTCTCCTCTGAATAAAGAGCCATACACTCCTCCAAGAGTAAAGTGAACAAAACATGGACAGATGTAAGATCTGAGTTGCACATATGATGGAAGAGTAGATCCAGCATTGATCATCTGACTGACTTTTACCCATACACTTGTGTTGTAAAAATATGTATGCTAAATGTGTGTTTGTGCATTTTAGCCACTCTTTTTGCATCACTACTATTTTAGGGTTTGAACAAGTTTGCATCACTTCAAAATTGTGTTGATTGAAAGAGTGCAAAGTAGAACCAGCAGTGATCTTTGTCTGTGCATTTTAGCAGTTTTGTTGCTTTATAAAAAGATAACTGCAACGTATTTGTGTTTGTGCATCATTTGAGCAAGTCTGCGTTATACAGAAATGTTTCCGACAGAGTTGCTTTTACAATCGCTGTTTCTTTACAGATTGCTGATTTGTTAAATCTCTCGCACCATATAGGCTTTATGGAGGCTTTAGCTGGATGCCTAGGTTCGATTTCGACCCTCAGGGCTTTGCAGCATTTCAGTCTGCATTCTGTCATTTCACTTTATCCCCTCCCCCCAAAAAAATTGCATTAAAAGCCCCCCCAAAAAAATACAATAAAAGAGAGTGCAAAGTAGATCAAGGAGTGACCATTTTAGTGCATTTTAGCTGTTATGTTGTTTTATAAAAAAGTTAACTGCAATATACTGTGCACACAGTTTGTTTTTGTATTTTTTTTAGACCCTTTTAGGGGACAAAAGGGTTTCTGACATGTTTCTGACATTATTGCACTTCCAATCGCTCTTTCAGGGTGCGGCCGAGTTTGCATTACACAGAAATATCTCCAACATTATTGCAGTCACAATCAGTCAGAGTTGTGCTGACGTGAAAGCTGCAACTATACGGTTAAATTGATGATTGTTCCATAAATGTTCAACATTAACCCTGACAGGCTTTGCCGGGACACAGCTGGTACATCAAAGAAACATTTATCACCACGCAGAAAAACACTAGCAACACGCCAATTTGTGCCGGCTGCATCAGAAGGAGGACATAGTTCCATTATGGCAGAAAGATAAACGATCTCATAGTCACAGAGGCATCTCAAACTGGACATTGATTCTGCTCATCACACACTGTACAAACAACTTGTGCTTCTCTCAATATTCCATGTTAGATCAAAAATATGCGCGGGCAAATTGAGGTTATTTTTCATAACAACACACACCTACCAGCAAATTCATTGAAGTGATTGCCAATATCGAAGGCCTGGTAGTTGTAATCGGCATACTCGTAGTCAATGAATTTCACCATTCCTGATGGGGGGAGGATAGGGGAGAGAAGCAGCGGTTACCACGACAACTTGGCGAGCACTTCTGTACTCGGGCGCAAGTCTGAAACCTGAAAACTCCCTGGTTTTTATTGAAAAGTGCAGAACCTTGTGGGAGTCAAAGGAACAAGGAGTCTCTGTCTGACTGAGAGTCACCCCGAGCATCCTTGTAAAAATATGTGAGAGAAAAGAAAACATAATAAAAAGATGAGGTAAGATTTACAATAAAGAAACAAGTTTGGAGAGGTGCAAAGGTTTCCTTCTGTGAGTACAATAAAGGAAAGCGGTATAAAGACTCTGTGAGCTGCATTATTTCTGTCTGATGTGAAAGATCTATTTTAATTTGTAAGAAAAGACCGCTCCACCTTTACAGTATTTAGCTTTTTTTAAAGCTTCTAAGATAGAAATCTGCTTCTATTACTACAAAAGTAGCTTTTTCAGTTGATGAAAATGGAGTTAGCGACTCGTGCGGCTGCTCCTCACCCTCTTTGTGGTTGTAGATGATGTTTTTGGTCAGGAGGTCGTTGTGACAGAGGACGGTGGGCGAGTCGATCTGGCAGAGGTGTCTCTGCAGCGAGTCCATTTCCTCTGACAGAGTCTCAAAGCTCGGGACCTCTCGCACAGCTGCAGCACTGCGAGAAGGGAAACTAATGAAATTAAATTTTTATTCATGATGGATGAGCCAAGACTGACATGTGTCATGCTCCAAGAAGAGTCGCTTACAGTTAACTGCACACATCACATTCATGAATGCAAAATACGTCGTGTGAGGTGAGCTGCTGTTTCCAAAGGCTGCAGACAGACAGGAACTTTAGGTATTATGTACCAATAAGATGTAAGCACTCAGTGTTTCATTTTGGTAATTAGACTCAGTTTGAGCCGGATACAGTTGTAGTATTTGTTGTAAATGATCAGAAAATATCAAAAAGCAGTCCTCAGGTTTAATGTTCTGCAGCTGGTATATCCTCAAAGAGATCAACTAGAAAGACGCTTCAATGTTTCCTCATTTAAATCCAGATCTCTGCTTGTTTGTAACTGCAGTCCTGATGTTTTATTGTACGGTAGAGAAGCAAGTTTTTCAGATTCCTCACATGGTCAAACGTGGCCCAACAACAGTATAAATCCTCCAATGCCACCAAAAAGATATTAAAGCTCCTGTGAGGAGTTTCTAACTAATTATGAAACACTTAGAAATGAACACTGCTGTTTCTTTATGACATCACAAATGCAGAAAAGATCATTGCAGCAAGACAAACATCTCCATGTTGATATTTTAGAGGCCTGAAACAGCTGAGGAGGGGGTAGGTGTCGAGTGATTAACTGCACGCTGACAAAGCAGCACTATTTAGTATTCTCCATGGCAGAGTCTTAGTGAGTGATACATTTGACTGTTTAAAGAAAGCAGGATTAGATTTTTGTGGATTTGATTTCACTTTGTTTCATGACCAGCAAAAAAAAAAAATCCCTGGAGCATTGTTAACTGGTACTGGGATTTCTTGCTTGCAAAAGTTCTTCAAAAAGCGCAATAAAATGGGGCGCTGGTGGTACAGTGGTTGGTGCGCCCCATGTATGGAGGCTGTTGTCCAAGTGGGCGGCCCGGGTTCGGGTCCGGCCTGTGGCTCCTTTCCCGCATGTCATTCCTCACTCTCTCGCTCTCTGATTTCCGACTCTGTCAACTGTCCTATCTCTCCATTAAAGGCACAAAAAGCCAAAAAATACATCTTTAAACAAAAAAGAAAAAAGCTCAATAAATTGAAAACTTCCTCTGACACACGGTGACTCACCTGAATCCCAGTACTGGTCAACTCTAAAGAATTTGATCCGTCTGGATTGTAGACGAATTATTGTTCTGTAAACGCTGTTAGAGGGCCGACACAATATGGAACAAAAATGTTATAAAGAGACGTTCTGAACATTTCTGTCAGTGGCTGTCATTTTAGTGACCTGTAGAAACCCCTTTGGGTTAATATGGTGTCCTTATTTAAAAAAAGAAAATTAATAAAGTTCTATATAAATCAAATGTACATCATTGCAGCATCTTAAAGACAAACTAAACTTGTGTGAATTTAGAGAAATGTCGACTCAAGTGTGAGAAAAAGTTTCCTTAAAGCCTGAAAACACTGAAGACTAAGAAGGCTCCACATGTTTGTAAACTGCAGCAGCTCAATGAGCCTCCACAAGAGGTCACAAGCCTCGTTTTCTCTCTCCTGAGGACTCCATTCATCACACAGAGCGTCCTTGGACGTCTGGAGTAAATGCTGCACAAGAAGAAGCGCCCGTCTCCTAACAAACTGTCATGTTTCTCTTTTCTATTTCAACACCACCTATTTATTCAAAGGGGAACAAACAGACGCTCTGGTATTATACACACTCGCAGACATAATTTAGTGAGGCCTGTAAGGAACGCACAATAAAAGCAGAGGAGCCCGGCCTTGTTTATCATCTTGATACAGAGGCTCTGCTGCCTTAAACAACTCTCCTACACATCCTCATCAGCACTGCTCATTTCTCTACATCTCCTCTCGTCTTCCTCTCTGCTTTGGAATTATCAAGGGAGGATTGATTTAATAAATAGGACGTCAAAATGTAAAATATCCGCCTGTTAGCCTGCAGACGAGTGTGCAAAAATATACTGTATGCATCCTTTGGAAAATAGAAGTTTTCTGCTTGAGCTGAGATCTGTTTTTTATGAAGTAAAGTTTACTGTGCTAGTTGTGCAAATACTGACAATTTAATTCCAAATAGCACTTGAGAAAATAATCTCTGCACAGAATATATCTGTCAGAGTGTTCCTCTCAAACATATCGGCCTACCAGATCGTTGTTTTGAACTCGACCCCCTCTGACATGCATAATTCATCGATCCCCTTTCTGAGATGAACTCAAAAACAGTAGAATGTTGAATCACCCTGATTCCTTTTCAACCCTTTGCATTTCTTAAAAACCTAACAAAACCTCGACTTTATCATAGAAACCCACGATTACCAGGAGTCGCAAAAAGCGAAATGAAAGACTTGAAGCGTCGACTTGAAATGGAAACCTGTCGTCTTGCCATCAGATCTTTTCCTCTCTCTTTTTCTGGCCTTTTCATGCGAGACAGTGCGTCAAGTGCGTTCGCCTCCTGCTCCTTGTCAAGTCTCTGTAAGGTAATTAGTGGAATTTCCTCCTCTGGCGCTTCATTATCAATGTGCCTTATTTACATATGATTTCAAAACACCAGCCGAGCACTGCTGATTCTTTTTTTCTCCCCCTATCTGCAGTTTTATTCGATTCATGGGAGAGCAAGCGGGAATCACAGCGGGGGGCCTTTTAGGAGGAGAAGAAGATGCTGCACTCTTGCTTTTCTCTCTGACTCCTTGGTCTGTGCACTCTCTCTCTCTCTCTCTCTCTCTCTCTCTCTCTCTCTCTCTCTCTCTCTCTGAGCCGTGCAGCTGCCTCCCTCTCTCTCTCTTTCTTTGCACAGCGGGTGGCTTGAGAGCTGAAGACCTCCTCTGCAGGTGCAGCCTCTTCCTGCTCTCTCTCTCTCTCTCTCCCTCTCTGCCTTTCTTTCACCGTTTCCTCTGAAGATCACATTCATAGCAGCCCCTCGTACATTCTCAAGCACAAAAGTTTCTCTGATGCCTGTTTAAAACGTCTTTTTTATCCCTCTTAATCCTCACTGTGTGTGTGTGTGTGTGTGTGTGTGTGTGTGTGTGTGTGTCTCATGCACTCTCGAGACCAGTAAATATGCAAACAGACACACACCCCATAGATGTGAGTTTTAACCATAAATTAGCCTCTCATAAATTATGCTTTAGCACTTTTCTTTTCCAACAGTATGTATTCTTTTATGTATCAAATTATTTATATTTTCTTAATTCATCTTTTCTGAGTTGTTTTCTCGTCTGTGTCTGAGCAGCAGTGGACTCTGTAAAGCCTCTCCTTCACACAAAAGCCTCACAATATAGCACCATCTATTGGGCCTCATAATGAGGTGCAGTCTGAGTCTTCAGCCGCATTAAAGAGCGTCCTGATTCAACCATAAACTCGTCACTTCTGGTGTCACATTGTAGCAGGCAAAGAATAACACTTTGTGCAAATAAAGACTCTTAAAGTACTTGTGACTCATGATTATAAACGGATCTGCACTGAGAGACAGTTCAGTTAAAAAATAAAGAAAATAGTCGATGTAAAGTCAGACAAAGGCCTTCAGTAATAAGATAAAAATAAATCCTTTCAGAAATTGTATGAAATATCTCAAGTGAGAGTCAGAGTTTCTTTCCTTATCAGTTTATGTTTCTAACATAATCATGTCATTCTTACAGTCACTGTCTGAGGTCATATCAGGTTGTGTTTCTTCACTATATGTGGTCAGGTTTAGGGTTTTCACGGTATCTCATATTTAAACTTGAAGGTCTAACTACCTGTTTTGATACTACGGCAACAAATATAGAAGTCATAGCAACCAGCTCGTGATGATTTCTTGTTTTCAATTTTTGTGTCAGGCTAACTCCTGCACAGCGTCTGAACGTTGCTCTCTCTTTTCTTGCCTGCAGCAGCTTTTAGTTATGACTGAAGATCGGAGGTTTTTTTTATTTTTTTTAAGCTTTGGTGCCTTTTCATTCTTTTTGATCGAATATTAAAATAACTGAGATGTGATTGTGTTAAATCACATGTTGTCAAAAAGTATCAAGGTATCAAAAATCCTTACAAACCACAAAAATTTAAATTGTCCATCCTTTAAAAAGCCTCCAAAAAATAGAAGTCACTCAATCCACGCTTTTTTAATCACAGCAGAAATTGACAAAAATATTTGAATTAAAAACTTCTCTTGAGATGCTAATCTTAAAGGATGTGTGAACTCTGAGATTTGGGGAAGAACAAATTGCACAATAAGAAAAGAAAGCTTTAAGATTCAGATTATCTGCAGAAAGGAATAACCTCTGATCCTAAAGGTCTAACTTCAGTTACTCTGAATGTTTTTAAATCTCTACCCCCCCAACCCCCCCGCCGAAGAGTAACCCAAAAGCCCCTAACACTTCACACTAATGTCACTTTATACAGACTTTATAACTTCTCATCAGTAACACAGAATCATGAGTCACTTTAAAAAGACAAAAGGATTGAAAACACAAATTCAATTCTTTCATTTAGTTTTAGAGTCTTTGCCTTCATTTTTATGTTTATTTCATGTCCATGCACCTTTCTTGTTGCTGTTGTTGTTTTTTTGAATGCACATCTTTTGCATATAGTCTTGTACTTCTGTTTATCTGTTCTTTATCCATAATTGGTTATTTTAGATTTTTAAATACGTCCAGGACATGACAAAAAAAATGACAATAAAGATTACTTTGACTTTTATGTTGTCTCTTCATCTTTTTATTTTTTTTTAAAGATATGGACAGCTGAAGAGAGACAGGAAGCGTTGAGAGGAGAGAGAGGGGGGCTGACATGCAGCAAAGGGGCTGAGGTCGGACTAGAACCCACAGCCACTGAAATGAGGACTAAAGCCTCTGCACATGGGGCACGCAGTATACCCACTTGGCCATCAGCGCCTCATGTTGTCTCCTAATTTTTCCTGCATTTGTCTTTAATGTAGCACTACTCTCTAACGTGATGCATATGGAAGAAGATGGGTCACAGCACATACCGTCATTGACGTTAACGATTGGCATCAGCATAGTTTTAAGGAGATTAAATCCATTGCTCATTAAATTGTTAATTGATTTGTCATCGATGTAATACACAGAGAAACAGCTAACATCTATGATCTCTCAGCGTTTTTCTTTTTGGACACTAATCTGTGAGTGTGATGAGACCGGACATGTTGCCATGCGGTGAAACTAAAAGATGTTGGAGGTCAGGTTATTGCACAAACCTGATCTCTGAGGTTTTGCCTCTTCTATTCTTTTCCACTCAGTGTGATAAACCTAAAGCTTAAACTAAAGACATGTAAAACTGGATTTCTTTTGAACTTGTTGGACTTTTGTCCGTCTGCATCCAAGAAGCTCAGACGTTTTATCATAAGAGACTGTCTCCTCCACAATCCTTGTTTTTTTTAACAGAAGCCTCTCTCTGGAGCTAAACTGCTTTTGGTCTATTTGATAAAACTCAAAGATGAAACTCCAGCCGCTCCGAAGCGACTCTCCAGCTTGAGTTTGCGTGGACTTCCGACCCCTCCACACAAACATAAACATGTCTGAACGTTTGACCGATAAGGGAGAGCTCTGCAGGAAGCTTGTGGCCGAGCTCTGTTTCTTTGTACTGTCTGAAAGCCCCACACTCACCTCTAACCCTGTGAACCCCTGTCAGAGATAACGCAATGTCAATGCCACGCAGGCCCCGCCCCCGCCTCCTCCCCCAGACCAATGACAGCTCAGTGTGAGCGGCTCTATCCACATGGGGAGAGAGGTGAATGTGCAAACTCGATCTGATCTCCAGCTGCTAAAAGTTGAGGTTTAGGTGGGCAGGTTTGATAAATGTGCTTTATGCATGTGAGAAAATGATAAGACATCAGTGGAAGTGCTGCTGCCTGGAAGCTAGAGATGTGGAGAATGTTGCTGGTTTCCATCAAAAAGATGACGTGAAGCTGATCAGTTGGCCTCCCAACACAAGCTGGATATTCAAACTGATCTTATTTGCAGTGTTGTCCAAAAAAAGAGACATCTCTCTCATCTCGATCAATCCGTCCCTCACCTGATAGAACAAGTGACCATGCTAAGACCCGCACCCTCATACTTACTGTGGCCAAGGTTCACACAGGCGGCACCCTCTGATGTTGAAAAGTAAAACAAACTGTAAATATTAATGGACAAAGCCATCTGTTCCTGCAGGGGGCTTCGGAGGATCATCAGCAGCAGCCGCCATAATGGATATGCTGTCTCAGCCTAACTTTGAGTCAACCTAACGACAGGCTGAGAGCTGGAGCTGAGGCGGGTTTTAAGCCCCTTAACAAACCGTAACATCGCGCCCACCTGTCGATCATTTCTGCTACAAGACTAACTATGGATAACACGTATCGTTAATAAAATCAAAACGGAGACGTTTAAAAAAAAATATCACCCCCTTACAGTGTGTGACCATGATGACAATAACTAATCAGCTCTATTTAGTTTTTTTCAACCAGGCTGTAAACATGTTAATCTAGGCTGTAAAAACTGTTTTTTTTTTCAGTCATGTGTTTGTGACTTTCAGTGTTTCCTGCATTCAGCCTCAAGTGGACACTCAAGGAACTGCAGGATTTTGCACTTGGCTTCATTTTCAAGACCGGAGGATGCCGCTTGGAAAAAAAAACTGCAGTTGTTCAAGTGTCAACTTGAGGTTGGCTCCACAAGACCCAGAAGTTACATACACCCTCCATTGCAATGTAATGGTTTGTCAATAGGCTTAAAAACCCGCCTCAGCTCCAGCTCTCAGCTGAAAGTTAGGTTAGACAGCATTTTCAGCCAGGTGACTGCCATCTAAGGGCTTACAAAGGGCCTCTGCAGTAACAGATGCGTTACACCACTAAGGCTTCATTCACTATTATTTACAGTCTATGGTTTTACATCTTCAGAGCACATTATGGAGTTCTGAATGAGTCGATGGTGGATAATGATTCTACATTTCTGAAACAAAAGTTTGATCCTTCTTCGACCTGTGATAAAATCCTTCTCATACTATCAATTAATAACGATTACCTGCTATTAATTAATACAAAGTCTGTAATTAGTTTTTCTTCAATCGATTGTCAGCAGTACTTTCTAATTTAATCTATCCATGACAGTTTAATAGTTGTCATGGTTAAGGATGGCGGTTTATTTCTTTAACCAAAATTCTGTTAGCCACAAAAAAAGGATTTCAAACTTCATACAAAGTTATTGACCAGCTGTAAAACTTTGCTTTTATAACTACAGAAAATGTCATTAAAATCACACTGTATCTGTTTCATGTCCTGCTAATACTTAGTGACGCAGATTCCAGAGCTGACTTAGGAAAGTTTAGGCTTAAGCTTTGCAGAAATCTAAAAAAAAGAAAAACAATCTCCACTCTTTGTCATCACCTGAAAACCCCCATTCACAACAAGACTGAGCCTCTCTCTCTGTTTGCTCCACATTACTTTGTGTGTTGCAGGTGTTCTATCTGGAAATTATTGTTAACACACATCATTATTAAATTAATAGTGAAAAAACTGATCATGCAAAATGTAATGTGGCTCAGCGAAGCTACAGCTGGAGTGAGCAGTGAAAGAGAAAATCATTCCTAGTGCTGCTGCACAGCTGTTGGAGGCTCTGGTTGCATTTCAAATATTCAGAGACATTGAATGTTTGAGGAGAAAAAATGCTCAGAAGACCATCAGAAATCCGACATTTTGCCGGTACCTTTTCACGCAGCGCTGCTGAGCCGGGCTGCTGTTCGCGCTGCTCTGCACCAGTGTGAGAAAGCGGGACATTTTGCTCCAGAGTAGAGGTTCAACGGGACGACCACATTTTGGCTGGATGGAGTGGATTCTCCCCATCTCAGCCGCGATCAATCTGCAGAGAGAAAACATTTTGTCAGATGAGCCTGGCTGACACTGTTATTGCACAAAACAACCATTATCAGAGGAGCAACACAACTCCCTTTCCATTTAGCGCTCTTATCTTCTTCTGCTTCTCAAGAAATGGGCCTCGTTGCACTCGTGACCTTTTGACTACTTAAGAGCTCGTTCTTTACGCTTCTTAGTCGTGTCATAAAGTTCTCTGGGTTCCCCCACACGGGGTATCAGGCACAGCGAGGAGATTGATGTGTGTCGTGGCCCTGACTGCGCCGCCTCGGCTGGCTGTGTTGTGTCCCTCCGTCCCGAGCTGAGAGTTATGATGCCGATCATGTTATCATGGGGATGATGAATTAAATGTGGGGCACGGCTTAACAACATTGCTCAATTTGAAACATGACTCAGCTGAAATAATAATAAAAAAACACCTGCGTCAGCACAATTGAAATGCTCAACATAAATATGGACACGCATACAATCACACACCAATGACCTGCAACATACATCAACTGTTTTCCGAGTGAATGGATGTTCAAGGCTTTCACTTTAATCTAAATAAACCTGATGAATGTTTAAAGTTTGACTGCCGCATGGACCTGAGAGTAGGGATGTTCCCAGCAACTCATTTCCCTGTTGATTAAACTGAAATTAAAATTCAGGCAAGTCGACTAAAGGTGAGAAAATGCTCAGAAAACCGTCTAAAATGAGCATAATAAACGCGGCTAAATCTGTCAAAAGCAGCATACATGTAGTCTATTTATTTGCTGTTCAAACTGTTCATCACAGCCTTCATTTGCTAAATTGATGGCTATTTTAAACGAGCTGAAACGTAAATGGTAAATGAACTTGAGCTTGTATAACTCTTTTCTTGTCTTCTGACGACTCAAAGCATTTTTACACCACAGGTCACACCTACACATTCACACACTGATAGCAGAGGCTGCTGAGTAAATTGACCATCAGTATGAATTCATTCAGCAACTTGGGGTTAAGTGTCTTGAGCCCCCAACCCTCCAGTTGAGAGATGACAGACTCTACCGCTGAGCCACAGCCAGCTGCGACGTGCATTACTCTGCAGGTCAACAATGTCAAAATTGATTTGCAGAGTGTAGCTAACGTTAGCAGTTCTAGCAACTGGTCCTCCCCGCAGGTTAACGTCCTCATGCCTGTTACTGAATGTGGTCACGTATTTCTCCAAAAGACGCTGCTCCTACAAGATGACATCCATCCACAGTGCTGGTTTACATTCAGGAAGTGGAGCGGGGAGACCTGCAGAGCTACAGCCCCATCTTGTGGCAGGTGGCTGCACTACAGCTTCGACACAACATGTAATCAGCGTTGTGGGACTACATTCATGAAATGTATTAAGAAGTGGTTAAAAGGACGAGGAATTCTGGTGCCGACTGGCAAGGGTGACACTGTTTTTATTTGATTAGTCGGTTGCCTGAAAGTCTGATGTTTAGCTCTTGTTTTATATTAAAGGCGTTGTCAAGCCAGCTCAAATTTATTTTATTTTTTTCTGTTTTCTTTCTGTATAGAATTGAGACAAACATGTTTCATACAACCAAACAATTGATTATAGAATAGCACTCAGTGCATGTTTCTAGCTTTATGAACGATATCTTCAATAAATTCAATTTCTATGCTCTAATATTTCATTTACAGGATCCTATGACGTTAACAGTCTTTATAACACTGCCTTCAAATTCAATTTTTAATGTGCTTGATACTTTTTTTTTGGTTTCTTTTCATAACAGAAATTTATTAAAAACTTTATTTATTATAAATAAAGACCAGCTTTATCAAAAAAGGTGTGTTTTTTTTTTAGAACATTGATTTCTATTTGAAGATCTGGATGATTTTGAATAGTTTTTTTATAATGATGTTATACAAATACTTTTTCTTTTAGAATTATTAGCTATTTCCAGTTTTGTTTTATACTACCGAATACACTTTTTTAAAGGCAAACTTTAGGGTAAAGTTGAATCTCATGCCAGTTACCACTGGGAATTTGAACTCAGATGTTAAAACAAACAGTTCATTCAGGCTCAGCTCACCATCTCTGATCACATCCAGCTCACAAAACGAAATGAGTGAAACTTTAAAAGCTGTTCTGGCAGAGACCTGTAGATGGAGGGCTGTCGGAGCAGCTCGTCGTCCAGCACTGTCCCTCTCACAAACTCGTAACAGATGCCGTTCTGGAAGCTGCAGTAGATCTGCGGACCGCATCCGTGGGCGTGGAGCACCTGGAACATTTCCACCTCCCGGTCCCTGTTCACGTAGAGCTCCGTCATGCGGCCGTAGAGACGCACCAGAACACAGCCCGGCTCCTGCAGAGAGCCCACAAAGCAGCCGATCAGCTGGTTGGTGATTCCCTCAGTGAAGGTCTGAAATCACAAAGTGGAGAACACATTTAGCTGGTGAACAGCAGTTAAACAGTCTAAGGGAACTAGGGTCACAAAACCAGAATTTGAAACTTCATACAGTTAAAATCTAATGATATTGGTACCTGTTTGGATACTACAGGAACAAAAATATAAATCTTACGGGCCCACTATTGAGTCACTTCTTGTTTTTTATGACCTGAAATTGCATCCAAGTCCTGAAAACAGTCTGACTTTGACATTAAAAACATCAGTATTTACCAATTTGTGAATTTGAATGGACAGCCACAGCTCTCTCTCTCTATAGAGTTTAGCAGTGACTGCCCACTTTTACATCGGCTCTGGTTCTGGAACAGAGAAATAGGAAACGGTACAGGACTGGGTACACGTTTTTTTACACAGAGTGAAGGAACTACCCATCACACAGTCCATTTCTTTTTAAATGTAACATTTGACAATGTTAGAGTTTATACTGTAAATATAAGTGTTGTAATATCTTGTAGTTTGTGTTGTTGAATATTTAAATTACATTCACTGCGGCATAACAAGGTTAATACTACAATTCATGCTAGCTAACTGATTAGCTAGCCTGCTAGCGAAACTAACTGTTCGCATACTATTTTTGAGGGTTGATTTAAAAGATGTCACTAATTCTTTGAGCCTGATCTCCTCAGACAGGTTGTTCCCCAGCTGATGAGCCCTGAAGGTAAAAACACGACCTCCTTTAGATTTAACCCTTAACCTACAGGAATAGCCAGAAGGGCCCCACCTGAGTATCTGAGGCAGCTAGCCGGCTCTTAAGAACTCACTTCTGTAGTCTTTGAAGAGCCCATTAAACTTCAATCAACTATGACTTTCTAAGAAGATTGTAAAGTGGTTCTTTAGTGCTACATTACAGATAACGATGATAAGACTCTGACAACACAAACTACTGTAAAAGAGGAGAATGCCCTTTTATGATCTCATGTTTTGGTAATTAAAGACAATAAATGACCCGATATTGGTTATCAAGGACTTTTATATTTGTTGCTGTGGTATCAGAACAAGTATAGATATCTTTGGACTTTTACAAGTATTATATCCAAGTTCGAAATTCTGTTGTCATGGTGACAACCTGACAACAGACAAGTAAACTGATGGCAAATCCAGATTCATGTTGATCAGAGGTCAAAGTATTATTGGGTTTGAACTACTCAAAAGAAAGTTTTTCGTTTTTCTCGAATGATATTTCATCTTGAGTTATGGGTTGTTCTATTGATGTTTCTTTAGACTGAATCAAAAAACACAACAGAAAGTGAATTAATCTAGGCTTAACTTGTAAGTGAAAAAAATAACAGACAAATGTGTCGAGGTATAAAAGCAAAAGCAGGTTAATGAAGGTTAAACAGATGTTGAACGTCAGAGCGCTGAACCTGTTACAGATCACACTCCCTCCACAGTGTGTGTGTGTGTGTGTGTGTGTGTTACTGTGTCTGTGTCTGTGTGTGTGTGTGTATGTGTGTGTGTGTGTGTGTGTGTGTGTGTGTGTGTGTGTGTGTGTGTGTGTGTGTGTGTTTGTGTATATTACAGACCCACTGTGACCACTGTTTGCTTGCTAAGGCCTCATCGGGCTTTTGTTGTCATTCAGTGGTTTCTCTCTCATTCTCTGCCGCAGTCCCTGAGCTGCTCTCTGAGCCTCAGACGGACTCAGCACACAACAGCTTTTCATCAAGACGCAGAAAGAACAAACACGTCCACCTTGACATCTGATAAAGTATTTATGATGTGAAGTCAGAGACAATTTACTCCCTAACACTGCCTTTGACATGATTTCCTTTTGCCATTGAGTTCCATGCATTACTTCACAAGTCAGTCAAGTTTTACTGTGTGATGTACTATCCCTATCTTCAAAAATATATAACAGAGTGTTGACCTCAAAACTAGGGCTGTCCACATCAGCACCGCCTTGATCGTGATGCCATTAAGGTCAGGAATAAAATTAAAGCATTAATATCTTAATTGCATTAATCGTGAGCCATTTTGTCCCATTCGGTGCACCATCTTTAATCCACTGTATATTGTGTTCTTGCAGGCAAAGTGATGGAAAAACTTGACAACTCGGAGTCATTGAATGCCTCATTTGACTTAAAAAAAAAACTCCCACACTGCTCAGTTGATGAATCGAAAGTACATATATCCACCTTCTGACATCAAACATTTATAATCACTCACTTTTATAATGTTCCCATTAACTATTTTCTTTAACTTTTGGATCTGTAAGGATTTCCTTTTACTGTGGTTAAGTTACGGCCGTAACATTCGATCTACCAGTTCCTTATTTTATTTCAAAGAAAAGCAGGTTTGGATCCAAACAGGAAGGAAAGCAAACCTAGCTTAAGAGAGTACAAAACACAGAATGAAAGCGTAACAAAAACTGTTCTGAAATGAAAAGTAATGGAACTTCAAATATGTGATTAAAAATTGAATAAACATTTAGCCATTATCTTACAGACCTACTAATAAAAAAACTATTTTATGCTATAGTGCCAAACAAGCAATGCAAAAATTAACCATGGGTAGGCTTTCACAACCTTGGGGTTGTGGATTGGGCGTTTCATGGAAGACTCGGTAAGTGACCTAGCACCAACTTCCATATTTTGGTCCGCACTGGGACCAAACTGGGAACCGGTGACCTTCTGGTACCCAACCCAAGTTCCTACAGACTGAGTTACTGCCGCCCCCTTTACTTACAGTCTATCAAACACTCCACTGCAGCATCCAGGCCATCTGTTTCCACAAATTCACTTTCTCTGTGACGATCATCTGACAAGCATCTCTCTGCTGTGTTACCTTGGCGACGTTATCATGAATAAAAGAGAATAACATGGAGCTTTTAAAACGGACATAAGAGTCACAACCGAGGGAAGCAGAAGTTCACTTTTGGAAGCAATGAGTGCAAGTGAGAAGCACTTTGGGCACTGCCAGCACAAATAGCGCCTTCAGTGGACATAGGGTTTTATAGCGTTAATCTGAAAGACTAGGGGGTTTAGAGAAAACCAGGCATGCACTGCTTTTCTCCTCATTCTGCTGCCTAGCTCACCAGGGCTGTTTTTTTCTGTAAACAGGTAAAGCGTCACAATTTATGTATCCAAGGGATAAAAAAATATATTTTTTTAATCATTCGTTAAAAAAATCCAGATACTTTAGTGAAATGATTTTTCCTGAGCCCTAGCGGACAGTACGGTACCAAAAGAAAATGTATTTTCCTTTACATACAAGTGAACACAATACATCATTAAAGGGCCTGCTTGGGGTCCAAGGACTGAAGGGAAACATCCACTCTTTTGTGTACATTTCTGGACCTGCTGCAGATTGAGAGGTCACTCACCCAACGTGCTGTCACCTGACAAACAGAAACCCTATTTCTCTAAAAGATTGGACCTTGTGTTTGCACATGGGACCAGAAAGGAATTATTGTGTTCTGAACAGCTGCTCCGGCAACACTGCTCATCTGTTCCCAGGGTCATGAAAATAATAATAATCATATGGTCAACTGTTGTATCCAGTTACCTTGGATTATCTTGCAGTTTTAAAATGTGTTTTTGCCATACAGTATGTACAGAGGTGATATTTCAGGTTTTTTTGGAAAATGTATTTTTCATTTATACAAAAGCATGCTGTTATTTTGTGTTCCTTAGAATAAATCTTAAGAAATGATCACAATGTAATTAAAAAAAAAAGAGTTTGTAGGTGTTTAAGAAGGGGTAAGATGAAGAAAACAGAAAATCTGTTAGTGTGCAGTCTGGACCAAAATGTGTGCTTGAAAAAAACAGGATTAAGAACGTAATCCATCCTGCTACACAGAGGATCAAAACATGCAAAAAAAGAAAAGGGTTGCCAATCAACAAGTTGGATGCCAACCACATGCTGCATGAAGATGTTTGAAAACAGCGTAGCATCTATGGGTTGTTTTCCCTGAATTGTATGAAATGGTGTGCAATCTTTTTCTGTGGGTGTGTCTGATGTTTAATCTTTTCAGCTACACTCAGTTTAAAGGATTTTGTGATTGATCTCCTCAACATAATCAGCAACAGGCCATTTGTTTTCTCAGTTGAACCAAGGGGCATTCTCTGGTGTGGATGAATGAAGCCAATGCATAAGTTCAGAAAACCTGCAGTTCGTCGAGTGTCCACTTGGGGTTGGCTGCAGAAGCCCTGAAAGTCATCCATTCAAAAACGTCAGTTTTTACACCAGAAATTGACAGGTTTCCAGCCTAGTTAAAACAAATAGGTCTGATTATCTCATGTCTCGATTGTTTAGTTGATAAGGTGCGTAGCTGCTCTGATTGACAGGTGGGTCATGTAACAGTTCGTCAAAAGGCTTAAAAACCCGCCTCAGCTCCAGCTCTTAGCCTGTTGTTAGGTTGACTGAAGGTTAGTTTGAGACAGGATTTCCAGCATGGAGACTGCTATCAATGGGACTCCGAAGCCCCCTTTAGTAACAGATGGGTGACGTCACTCACGGTTCATCCCTTAATATTTACAATCTTTGACTCTGACCTTTTGATTGAAACCTCATTTGGCCAATAAAAACCTTTCAACCACTGATCATAGGCTTCTGTAGCCAATGAGAGCCGAAGTAGAAACAGGCAACTCAGTAGTGCTGCACACTGGCGCCTTGTAGTGGTGAGAAGTTTTAACATCTTTCTCAGGAGGATGCCGGTATATGATACAGATGTGACTGTTAATTAAAGAGTTAAAACAGGATGTGCAGTCTAGCCTCCTCGGAAAATCAGGAGCAAATGAGGTCAGCTTGGCCAAAGATGAGGTCAGCTTGGCCAAAGTGAATACATGTTACGTAAAACAGGCATTGAGAGAACAGACTTACCAGAAGTTAAATGTTCCAATAGTCGTTTTTTTAAAATGACCATCCACTTTTAAAAACGTATTTTAAAAAATGCTGATAATTCACAATTAACAAACGTGTGCCCAGCTAGTTGTTTTAGTTTGAAATATGACCTGATGTTACAAATCGTCACCATGTACTGGCTTTTTTAAAATGCTGATCAATTCTAAAGTGGGGAAAATACTAATTTGTCAGAAAATCCATAATTTACAGGATTTGCGTTTTAGACACATAACAAGAGCATCTGACTTTTCAACCTTGACTATAAAGTCATAGAAGTTTCTGCTGTGTGAACATGATCCATTTTTACTAATGTATGAGTACCTTTAAATTAGATTCAGTCAGTATTGAATAACTGGTGTTGAGAACTCGGGGTCAACCAAACAATCACTTGCCTTAATCTGAACGTCTTCTGCCTTCCAATGAGGACGGAGTCTGCTGAGGAGCTCCAGGATTCCTCGAAGAGATTCCTGCTCATCAATGTGGATGTCCACATGTAGAAGTGGATTCCCAACACAAGCAGAACGTCTGTCCATTTTCAAACTTCCAAACTTTTAAGTCTAGATTGTGTTGAGAAGCTGTTCCAACAAAGTCCTACTCAGGTTATAAGAACAGCTGAGTTATGTTCAGTTTAGCCAGGCCATTAAAACGTCATCCAAACATTTGTCAAGAACCTGGAGAGCCAAATGCACAAAATCCAGTGAAGTAACCAAAAAAGTGAACAACAAGCTCCAAGATCTGCTTTATCTGAATAACCTGAGAGCCATCAGTGGTATCTCAAATGGTCCACGCGTGTGTCCAGTGACTCAGCAGTCAAGCTTGCTTATCAGGGGCCAATGTTCCTATGGGCATCTTCACAGCCGCACTGCAGAGTTTACACATTAACCACTGGTGGTCAGAGCTCTAGGTGTAGTGTTAAACACAACTCAGTGGGAAAAGTAACCAACCAAGGAAAACAAACATGGAGTTACATTCCCTGTAATGATCGTGCTCCAGTTAAACCAGACTCTCTCAAGACTTCTATTTGATCATTTAACCATAATGCACCTTTATATAAAAAAGAAAATTCCTGAGTACATAAAATTGCTAATTAATTCTGTTGTTAGAAATCTTCAGTTTGTTTTGATTTTTGCGACCACTGTTAAAAAGACGCAGCACATTTTATCTCTTGGTTGATCTGGTCCTGTACATGTTCTTTGTTTAAAACACTCAGTTTGAGCAGTCAAACACATTACTCTAATAGCACTTTCGCTCTTGCAGAAAACTCCTGAAAAACTCCAGATATTACCAGGAGGAGCTGCATGTGTGAACGCAAACAGTCATATTTTTCACTCGGACTTTACTTGGAGTATCCGCTAAAATGCCAAATTAGCTGATGTGAGAATACAACAGGACATTATCCGCAGACTGCACCTCAAATCAGTGGGAGGGGGTGGTGACATTTATATCCTGTGACCGATGCATGGTGCATAGATCGTATGCACTAGATGCTACGATCTCTGTGCACGTAATTTAACTTCTGCATTATATTTTCTGTTCGTCAGTTTGTTCTTGATTCTGTTGAACTACACGTAGCATTGGTATGAAGGCAAATTACATAGCGCCGTACTGTATAGCGGACTCTGTTGCTTTGTCTGCCAGTTTCGTGCTGATTATTCTCTGTGTTGATACCTTCGTTTAAATGCTTTATTCGTAATCTGCTACGGAGAACAAAAAAAAGGTCTGCATGCTGAAAATGGCTTACACTGACCTGGAATCAGTAGTTACAGGCATTAATATATATATACAGTATATGCTCAATTGGAGCTGTAGCAGTGATGAAGGGGGACAGAACAGTAGGTTAGAAGAGCAGACAGGAAAAGGAGAGCAGCTTTGAAACATCGTCATCATCATATTACAACAAGGCTAGCTAAGGAAAAACGAGCTAGCTGTAGCTCACATGCGTAAGCTGAGAATGTAAAGGTTAAAAATGTGCACTGAGGTAGTAACTAAGTTGAACAATCGAGTCAAAATATGCCTTACAGCAGATATATTTAGGTCATATTTAATGTTTTTCACCATATAGCACATATTATATTGCATATGGTTGAACATGAAATAACCCTGCAAATTGTTTGAGTGCATTGTAGCATCTGTATTAATTTCAATCTGTGGTATAATAACTAAAACTCCTCACTCTGTGTGTAAATAATATACATTTCAAGTGTCAGTGACCTGCAAGAAAGAAAGTCTTCAATTTAATTACCTTTTAATGACTAGATGTTTAAACAGTCTACACTGTCTGGAACAAAGATGAGAAAACTTGTCTCCAAATTGAGCTCCACATATTCTCTCTGCTTAAACTGAATCTCTCTCTCTTTCTCTCTGCAGTCATTTCAACACAGATACTTGATGCCCCTCCACGCTGCTCCAACATCACAAACTGGGCAAGCTGCAAACATCACTGCGGCAAGTCCCACAAGGTTTATGCAGAATTTTGGTGACAGTTTCCTTCATTGAATTTCAGTCAAGCTTAAAAGTATGCAAACGACAAAAGATGGGGCCACTAAAATGAGTTTAGATTCTGTTAATATTTTTCAGATGCTTTACTTTTGGCCTCTGTGCAGCACCACTTTTAATGGGTGGAGTCTATTGTCCGCCCCAAGTGGTGGTGACATCCAGAGGACCCATTTAAACATCAAACAATTACTTCATTCAAACATGACCTTTTATGCTCCTTCAATGCCACAGAACATTTCAACATGATCATTCTGTAAACACAAAATGAAAATTTCATAAACATTGGAGCAGCATGTTTTTCAGCCTGTTAAATTATTTAGATGTTGGGCCAATGTTTTCCATTTTGCATCATTACAGTAATTGCCTAGAAGTCACGAATGCGGTGATCATCTTGAACCGAATACTTTGCAAGCTTTTAGACGCAAATGAAATTCGCCTGCCATCAAAGGACGTCTCATCATCAAAGATGTTGTGCATTGAACGAGAGATGAGTGTGGAGATTAAAAATGTAAGGGTCAGGCTGTAGAATGGAGCAGGGGAGTGGGTGTTTGTGTTGCTGCATGCACCTCTCCAATAATGCTGAACAAGAGGGCCGGCTGAAAAGAGATGACACAGACAATAACCCATGCATGCATTAATATACTGTTCTGACACTTTTCAGACTCATTCACTCACCGTGCGCCTGGCTCCTTTTCTTCTCCTTCCTGCCGATTGTTGACGTGGAGAATGCAGACATTAACTTTTGGGCCTTTGAGCCTTGAAAATTAATCATTTATAAAAGGATCAACAAAGTATCAGTTGTGTTGAAGACAGCATGAAAGAGTAACAAAACGAAGTTAGTGTTGCTGGAGTTTCTCTAGACTCCTTGACATTGCTTTGACGATAGATTTTTTTTCACTGAAGTCAAGCAATAAAACATGAGCTACATCTATTCAACGTCATGTGGAAATCAAAAGAGAGGAAGGAGAAACGAGGAGAGCAATAGACTATTTTTATTATTTGCATATTTTTATATACTGTATAACCTCATTTATATATCCTCACCTTTCCGTCTATTCAGAATTCAAATTCAAATGTTCTGGAGCAGTGCAGAATTTTGATGGAGAAAATCCGTACAGGAAATTTCAATAGAGCAGAGGTCAGCCAAATATGAGCCTAAAAAAGATACCCTGGACTAACAGGAGCTACAGTAAATTAAAGAGGACATATTATCCCCCTTTTCCACCTTTTCAAACAGTCCCCTTTAGTCTTAATGAAACATCTGTGCTGTGCTTTGGTCAAAATATAACATGAATCAAGCACCAGAGGAGGTTTGTGACCCTGTATAAACCAGCTCTCTCAGAACGCTCCGTTTTGGTGTGTGTGTCTCTTTAAATGCAATGAGCTTCCCCTGAGTTTTCCCGGTAGACATCACTCCTCTGTAGCGAGAATAAAAATGGTGGACCTGTACAAAAGTTTTGCTCTAGGCTGGGGGTGGAGTCCATGGGTGGAGATACCCAGGGGAGGGGAGGGTAATTTTTAAATCAAGAATCCCACTGTGACATCACAAGGAGAGCAAATTTGAAATGGAGCATTTTTCTCTGTGTTGTAAGACTTATGCAGACCACAAACAAAGGACTGGATGGATTTATTTTACATTTTTATTGGGTCAGTAGACACTCAAATATATGTTCAAGAACACTTTCAAAGTGGATTTTTCATAATATGTCCTCTTTAAATCATTTGAAAACACATGCTGCTTCAAAAAATAAAAAAATAAAATCGGGTTGCAATGTTGTATGTATGTCTACTGACAAATATGTCCAGGTTACTAATAGGGATGTTGGACTTGTTCAAAGGTTAGAAAACTCACAAGCACAACTTATTTAACAATGCTAAACACAGGATCACAGCATCTGCGGGTAAACAATATCAAAATGGTTTGCAGCGTATGGCTAGCCATAAGCGTCCACACTCCTGCGCTGCTTACACACTGCTGCAATTGATATGCTAGTTTAACCCGACACAGCCTACATACAACTATATCTCCATTTTACCGATCGATTATGTACTCCGCCAACTGTGCTGGTTAACATCAGGTCTTAAAACATTATGAAGCTATTAAATGGAGCTACAGCCCCGGCTAGTGGTGGATGATTGCGTTATAGCTTAGACACAACATGTGATGGGCATTGTGGGCCCATGGGTTAGGGTTAGGGTTAGTAACACAAAATATAAATACCATAAAATCTGAATTTAAGTAGCACTGGTAAATGAGACATGGTCTGGTTTTGGGGGGGTCTCCTGGAAAGAAAATAGGTCCAAACTGTCTTCCTGCTTGACCATTTCAGTTGCATTCAGCAAAGCCCACAACGTGCAGTTTTTGGCTTTTTTACTACCAACTGATTTCTCCATGTGGATTTTGCACGCTCCATCTAGCTAGCGTGCTGGTAATTTATCTCTCAGCATGCAGTGATTGTTCAGTACATAACCGCCATAGCGCTGCCTCCCTCTGCTGGTCTCTATTCTTTAACTGAGGAGCCCTTTCAATCAAACCCACAGTTTTCCTTAAACACATAATTATCTAATGAAGAAGAAAAGCTGTTAATAGGTGGCACAGCCAACCTGTTCTAGCAGTACTTAAGTTAACTGACTTGTTAGATGTTCCCAAGGAAACATTGAACATGTGGCTGCAGGAGCTGATTATCGAACCCCCAACCTTTTGGTTCAGAGACGTCCGACTCTACCAACTGAGCCACGGCCGCCCCTATTGAGGTGCAATACCACCTCTTTATTTGGATCATTTGAAGTGTATATTACAGATGATAAGTGTAAATAGAATCTCAGTAATGCTTGGAGATGCAACCTAAGAGCCGTTACAGAATTGGAAAAATGTGATGTTTTTGATGCATTTTTGGCTTGAGATGACCAGTTTTAGACCATTTTGCAACAAACTTGCCCAACAGAACAAGTTTAGATAAATGTTTTCTTTTTCTCAGGTAATATTTAATTATTTTTTCTCTAATGCATACAGAATACTCAGTCCATTACAGCTGAACTCTAGCAAAAAAAAATCCCTTGTAAAGAAACATAAATAACATTTATAAAATGTATTTCTAGATTATTAACATGACCAACTCAACTCAACATCAAGTAAAAAAATTCATTTTTTATTTTCTAAATATTCCCATATCAGATACATTTCCTGAATGCCAAAAAAATAGATTTTATCTACTGCTAAAACATTTTAATATACATATAAATGAAACCTCTTCATCAACTAACTTAACAA
The DNA here is from genome assembly GCF_963930695.1 of Labrus bergylta. Lineage (NCBI taxonomy): Eukaryota > Metazoa > Chordata > Actinopteri > Labriformes > Labridae > Labrus > Labrus bergylta. The sequence continues at coordinate 16,356,471 of NC_089201.1, read as the reverse complement.
CTTCTGATGAGTTTGTCCTTCACAGAAAAGCATTTATGCACCACAATTGCACGTCTCCCTCCCCCCTCGCCCCTGTCCAGGTTCTTGCCGTCTTTCAGAAGTTTTTGAAAAGAGAAAATCCCTTTTATTAGAGGCAAACAGTTGTTGGTGTCCTTTATCAAACAGCTATGTGAAGAGAAAAAGAGAGAGGGAGCTGTGCAGACATTTAACCTTTTTATATGGTCTTACAATTGGGGCTGTCAAGGCCTTTCATTTGTGAAGTTCCTGTGGAAAAATCAGGGAGCTTGGACTCATTACATCCACCGGTACAGTATATTTATATTTCAGCTCCAATCAAAGCTAGCCAATATGCCATCCCTATGTATTTTCTCCTCTGAGCCCTGCCTCCCCACTATAATTTCCACCGACATTTTGTGTGCAAATGCAGTAATAGACACATTTATCACATCAAAAGGGATTCAATTTTCTTTTCAATCATCCACCGGTATGAATAGCGCCACATCCTCTGCGGCCAACAATGAGGGGCCATTACCGAGAGCCAAAGGATGGCTCGCCGTCTCTTTGCATTCAAGGGGAAAGTGTGTCAAACTGTTTGCCAACGTTTGTTCTAGGCAAATGGAGACTGCTTTCAGACAGGTTAGTATCCAATTTTATTGTCAGACAAATGTCATTTTTGTTTGGGGCGGCTGTAATCATTGGCTTCACACTCCGGTGTTCTTCTGCCGTAAAGCCAGCAGTTAGTCCATTTAATACTCTAACTCTCATGTCAGGGGCAGATTGCAAAGTCCACACATGACACCCGCTGTCTCTTCATTATGTGAAGAGGGTGACATGCAGGATTCAGGCCTCAGTGTGAGGGAGGGGGAGGGATCCTAATTGCTAAAGACATTGTTGATCTACATGAAGATAAGAAAATACTTCACAGCTGCAATTAATTGTCTCCGAGCTCTGACAGATCAGAGAAGAGGATGGAAGATTTTCTGTCACATGTTCTGTGCCCTGACGCCTGTCTCCTCTTGGTGTTGATACTGTTACATTAAATGCTGCACTAACAGCCGGACAACTTTTTTTAGCCTCTCCACGTCATCCCGAGGCTCACAGTGAAGCCAGTAGCTATCTTCAAAAACTGCCAAAGGCTTCCTCTTCTGTATGTAGCATTTTTAAAACCTGTTAACACCAGACTTTAGAATACAGGGCGGCTGTGACACAGCTGGCAGTCAGTCAACCAGAGGGTTGGGGGTTTGATTTGGCCTGGGCGATAAAACAATAACAATGATTATCGCAATATAATTTCTGAATATAAATATGAATTAAAAAAATTATCGATAAAAGTTTGATAGATTTAAACCTGTAATTACATTGCCCAACTACTAGTGAAAGGGGGGTCGCTAATGAGCCTCAAACAGTAGTTGCCACACGACATTAAAGAGAAGAAGATAAAGATGGCAAACAGCCAATCATGTAGCAGGGATATGGGTGGGCAGGCTTACAGACGTTTGGAGCGTGATGGAAACACAGCCGAAATGAGTGATAGCGACACCGAAAAACGCTGAGTGTACCAGCTCAAAGCAGGGAGAAAACATCATCGACAAGACGACAAGAAACGACAAGAGACATTTTGGATATTTACAGTCCGACATGAAACACAGTAAAGTGTTCTGTTAACTGTGCCGAAGAGAAGTGCAGCTTAAACCAACAACACCACAAACCTGTTCCCCATTTGAAACAATATGACCCGTTAGAACACACCGAAGGAAATACATTTCAAAACCCAAATGAGTGTTAGTGTGGACCGTATTGCAAATAAATAAACAGTCTATGGTATGGTGTGCCTACTCAGCAAACACCGGTCCAGTAAGAGTTACTGCCCAGCAGCATACTGTTATATCAGCGTTTTCCAGCACCCTGCTCTGAGCTTATGATTGTGAAATGTTCCATTTTAATTATAATTCATCATGTTCTGACAATAAAGAATAATTAAAGAATAATTAACCATCTGGTTTCTTCAACTTTCACTCAGGAGCAAAAATAAGACTTTCAACTTGAAAGAAAAAATTATTTAACATTTATCGTGATAATTATCCATATCGACTGACATGACATTTTTTATCGTGATAACATTTTTTGTCATATCGCCCAGGCTTTTAGGTTTGATCCCCGCTCCTGCAGCAACATGTCTGATGTGTCCTTGGGCAAGACACTTAACCCTGTATGGATTTATATGAATGGGTGTGAATGTGTAGGTGTGACCTTCGGTGTAAAAAGCACTTTGAGTAGTCAGGAGACTAGAAAAGAGCTATACAAGTTCAAGTCCATTTACCATTTCAAGTCCACAAAGATATCATCCACAGCCCAGTTTTTACAGGCCTTCATATGCAGATGCAGTTTTATAAAGATCACTTAAAAGCTCTGTTGTTGTCAGATGATAGCTGACTTGTTTAGGTATTTCTGTGCATTCAGTCCCTTTGCTCTGTACATACATTTTATCCTTGTATGCAAAGCCTGCTTAGCTTGATTTGTCAACACTACTCATGACTATAGATAAACTACAAACCAATTTTTTCCTGATTTAAAAATCGTTCTGCATTCTTCTGTAGGGATCTTTTTGAAGAATTTTAAAGCCTTCGCCTATGTATTTTTTAAATGATCCTTCTTGTGAAATGTTAAGTTGTGCATCTTCCTCCAAACTGTCCCTTTGTACAAAGCTTCTGAATAATGCAGGAAATGACAGAATAATAGTTTAACTTGTGTATGTTTCTTTGAAGGCTTCAGGTCTCCGTATGCTTCCAAACCTTTACTCTTGCCGACTTAATTGCATCACATAAAGCATCCAACCTTTTGCCAGTGTCTGCACCAACACACTCTTCTTGCAGAAAATGTCTCTGCTGTGTGTTCTGTCATCTCCTGCCACTGCTTACACACGCTCCCCTGCTGCCAAACCGCCCGAGCCACATCAGATGAGGTCATCCCCGCAACCAGCACCGGACGGGCCCCCGAAAAGCCAGACTTAATCTGATCTCATTGGCAGGCAGGGAGGGAGACGCTCAAACAGCTCCATCGCTCACCGCACTCTTTTTAGGGGGTGTTCACCATCCAACAATGCTGTCTTGTCTTTGCCAGCGGGGATTCTGAGTGAAGCTAAATCATTCTTCTTTTGTACGTTTGAAGTCCATTTAAGGCTCGGGCTTATGATGCCGTTTGCAAGAGGGAGCAAGAGTGGTGGTTTGGGAGAGCGTTTATAGAGCGTGGCGGGATCGCTGCAACAATTTTAAAAAGAAAAATGAGCCACAAAACCACGTCAGCACACGAGGCAGAGGGAGCCCATTTACTCTTATGTTAAGCAGAGTGCGTTTTTTAGTTGTGGTCTGGCTACCGAAGGATGTTGGAAGTCAAGGAAATAAACGATCATCCTCTGAATGGACACTCTACTAAAACATTTCTTATTAATGACAAATTAAAAAATTATAAATACTGCATTGTTAAGATTCTACGCAGTGATTTATCCTACTAGGTTATTTATTTCACAGTCCCAAAATTAGCAGCAGAAGCATGGAGAATGTTTTAAAACACAGTATCCAGTCACACATGTTCACATTCTCTCTTTCTGCATTAAATATGCATCACATAGGATCGGGCCTCTGACCTTGGCCAGGGAAAGTGAGCTCGCATCACTTCATCTTGAAATAAAAGAGAAGAGAGACTGCCAGCAATTACAGCATGTGTTAATTACATATTCACTTTCATCTGCTGGAAAATCATACAGATCTGCCCTCAATGCTGCTGTTGGGTCTCGTTTGATGGAGAGGGGGGAAAAAAGCGCTGTACTGTATTTAAAAAACATCTGTCGAGTTCTCCGTGTAGTTAATAACCACCAGTCCTTACCTGGTGTGGTTCCTCTCCGTAAATCTTTAGATATGAGGCTTGGAAATGTTTGATAGGGATAAATAAAGTGGGCAGTGTTTGTGCACACATGGAGGGGTAGTCTTGAGTCATTTTTTTATTTAAAAAAGAGGCTTGCAGGACAGTAGAATCTTTGCAAACACACACACACAGAGTCGCTCTCTTCTCCTCTTAATAACGACTATGTCTTCATGTGTCTAATAGAGAAAGGCCAGAGTGGTCTGTTGTGATTATCCCCATCAGGGCACATAAGGAGGAGGGGGAGGGGTCAGACACTTTGACAGATTTACATGGAGATGGTAGGGCTGGGAAATTAATCCAGTTTCAACTTCATAACTGTATGTTAGGATACAGTACGATCAATAGATAGGATGTCTGATATAATATACAATATGATTTGTTACGAACCAATACACTATGTTTTGATTCCAGACGATACGTATTTTTGATTCATTAAAACCAGCCTTGGATTTGAATACTGCACACAGTTTAGCTGCCTCCACAGTAGAACTTATTCATTTTCTTTAATAAAAAAATAAACTCACTTTATTACATTTCAAAGAATCGTTAAGGGCAGGTCCTCATGAGTCATAGGAAGTGTTGGCCTGTGGGAGTTTGATCGAAAGCTAATTACTAGACCGTGTTGAGCAGTGACTTTGACACCAGTTTCTTATAGAAGTTATATATGATGGCATTTTGCCAATGAAGGCTTTATTAATAAATTTAAAACAAACTGTTCTCACACATGCACTCCTAAACATTTGAGGACCAGGGAGGGGGGAATAAAAATAAAAGGGGCAAAAGAATGATGCAGAAGTGGCAACAAGGTCTGATGCTTTAATGGAGATTTTTGCTTTTATATCAATGCAATGTGTATTTTTATTTTCATTTCCCATGGTACACAACTACAATGAGCAAAAGGTTCTTGTCAAACCGACTTTAATAAAATGTTACAGAGCTCACACGGTTACACATGTTCAAACATCTACTCCAAGAGGGCATACACAATCAGCCACTCGACTTAATGTTTAACCACGAGTGTCACTTAAGGACGCAGGAGGTTATATACATGGCACAGACTCTGTATTTATTTTTCCCCTGCAGGGAAGATCTGAAATCAGCTGTCGCTTTGATTGAGTTTGTCTTACTGGCATCAAAAATCTGTGTGTAATCATTCACACCAGCAATGACGATTACATTAATTCAAATTACATAAAAAATAGACGATATACTTTTAAAAACATATTGGCATTTCAGCTGCTGGCCTTTCTCTCATCTAGCACAATTTCTTCTTTTTTTTTTTAAACATATTTTTATTAAAGCAAGTCCAAACATACAGAGCAATCGGGATCTAGCACAATTTCTGAATAATTCTGACATGACATGTCACAAAAAATATAAACACCCCGGGGACCTGAAGCTCCTCCTGCCAATCCCAAACAGTGTCAAACACACTCAGCCTCGTCAGACATAAAAAAAAAGCTAAAGTCCACAGAGCTTCTGTTAGATGATACATTCTGTCAGAACTGTGGACACAGACAGTTAACACACACACACACACACACACACACACACACAGCCCGGCGGTTGACTACTGTCTGCAGCTACAGGCAGCGAGATCAAGAAAACAAATACAGCCGCTTGTCTGCAGGAGAAACAATCTCTCCACAAATCCTTCGAGACGCTGCATGGAAAGAGAGGAAAGAGGAGACGTGTGTGATGTGTGTGTGTGTGTGTGATACAATGTATGTGTACAGTAGATGAAGGGGGGAGGGGGCGAAGGCTCGTTGGCCTGTTAATGGAGAGAGAGAGGGGCACAGAGCACCAGAGAGGGAAGGAGTGTATGTGCGTGTGATTACGGGCCTTGATGATAAGATGTGTGTGTATGGTGTTAACAGGCGCAGTAAACATGGGTTAAGTGAGGTTGATGGTTTATAAAAGAGACGCTGCACTGAAAAAAAAAAAATTGGGGGCTGCAGTCTAGGGACTTAGGATGGGAACCGGAGGGTTGCAGGTTCAAGTCCGGTGCGGACCAAATATGGAAATTGGTCTGGTAGCTGGAGAGGTGCCAGTTCTCTTCCTAAGCACTGCAGAGGTACCCTTGAGCAAGGCACTGAAACCCCACCAGCTCAGAGGCACTCGCTATGTGCAGCCCCCTCACTCTGACATTTCTCCATTGGTGCATGCTGTCCATAAAATCCTGTTTGTGCATGTGTGTGTTTCTGTGTAGCATATCACAACAACAGAGTGTAAAATAGAATTTCCACTCGCAGGATAAATTCATTTTATCTTCTTCTTTTCAACAAGCAAACCCCTTTTGTTCCAGCTCATACTAAGCTCCATTATGTGAATGATGGTCCTGTTTGAGGGTCCTTTTTCTTCCTTGGGGGTGGCCTGATTAAAAAAATATAGAAAGTCGTGCTCCAGTGGATCACTACAGGAAGTTTGAAAACAGACAGTAAATGTCTGACACATTATGAAAAGGAGCCCTGCTTCTCTCTCCTATATCGACTCATGTTTTAACTATCATCTTCCTGCAACTTATGATGACATTCAGGTGTTAAGTACAGAGGTACATACTTGTGTTAACATGGATGTGTATGTGGGAAGTTAAAGACAGTTTTTCTCTGCAGGAGCGACCTCTGCCCTCAAAGTGGAGCAGTCTCACTCGTTCTGTGTATCTCACTAAAGCACACAATTTAAAAAAAAACTGCAGACTTCATAAAAACACCCTTTGAAACTAACAAGACTGTGGCTGCACAAATTTTAATCACCACATTTCATTCATTCATTCCTTTTCCAACAAGCATTCTGCTCTGTGTGCAAAGAGCTGCAGCGCTCCACACACCGGAGATATTCTAGTCGTAGAAAAGATTAAAAATGCAGATTTTCTGTAAATGAAAATTAATCACCATTGTTTATCTTTCACTTTATGCAATCAAAAATGAAAGTGCAACCTTGAATACTCCTAACATCCGATCAAGGCTGCACGTCTTGGGACAAAAAGGAACGTTTATTTGAGAGTCAATCCTGACCCACACAGAGCGACCTCCCGCCGTCCTGCCTGCCACAAACAAATTAAGGTGCACTCAGGCAACAATGAACAAATTCATGGCAGTCTAGTAGGAATTCTGTTGAACACAAAGAGAAACGGTTTTGTTTTACCTTGAGGGTCGAGGAAGTTAAGTGTTCTGTACATTTCCTATTGCCTGAAATGCTTTTAGTTGAAGCAAAAATGAACTTGCCGATGCCACATCCAATTATTTTCTGTTAATCTTTGTCAGCAGAGTTTCATTGTACTGATTTTAAAAGGTGCACCGGGTGGTTTCTTTCCCCGAAGTGATCTACACTATAAAAAATAATCAGGATAAAGTCATGTTTTCTGGGGTTTACTGAGCGGATGCTGGCTTAATACTCACAGGGAAATAAGGGTTCACCCTTCCATGCATAATCTATTTAAACAATGATATGTATTAATATTTGTTTTAATTCAAACAAAGCCAGCAATACGTCATCCAATTTAATGGACGGATGATTGACTGGTGATCAGTCCAGGGTATGCTCCGCCTCTCAGCCAATGACAGCTGGGATCGGCTCTGGCCCCCTGAGACCCCAAACAGTATAGATCAGTGATACTCAACCCGAGGCTCTCGAGCCACATGTGGCTCATTTGGGACTAGTTGTGGCTCTTTTAAGTCCTACTTGGGAAAAACATTGTCAGCAGAAATTATTCTTTGCAAGTCATGTCTCTGTTTTTCCACACATATTTTAGGAAAGAAAGAGGTTTTTTGACTGTGGCTCTTAAGTCTTACAAGAGCCACACAAACCGCTACTCTTCACCCAGATCTTGGTTTAAGACATTTCCAGTACACTTATAACATCTGGCCAGTGGGTGGCAGTGTATGTAAGGACTTTCTGACGCCCACTGAAGTGACTTGTGTTTAGTAATCAGAAAATTGATTGGCTGCACATAAGCATTTAGTAAAAACACAGCTTCTGAATAGCTGTCCACTGTGGTGACCACTGAGCATGAAAGGGTTAAAATACGTTATGAAAGACATGATGCAATAAAAGGCATCTTGATACAATGAAAGATTTCCCAAGTCTGTTATCTCTTCTAAATGAACACCACCTTTGCAATATTGTATTTATACCACAGTCGATAAAATATCACAAAGCAAAATAGAATGAGTTGAATTTAAAGTGTGGATATTATTCAAAGTGTTTCTTATTCAACACGGCCATATGCGATAAATAACGATATAAGCCTATAAAAAATGTACAACTCCCAAGATACATTCAATGAAGAGACATCCACAATGCTTCACCTTGAGCTCATAATTCTGTTGCCTCGCAGCACCACCAACAGGGAGAAGCACGTTCAATACACTTGAGACACCTGGGTCAGTCCTGGAGGAATTCAGCTTTTGTAGTCCAGCGATTTGCTCCCACTTGAATTAACAAAGTGATTAGAATTTATACATGACCTCTGACCTCAGCTTCTCATACACTGCAATGAAACTCATAAGTGCCGACATATTGGAGACAGCTATTTCAAACAAGGAGAAGCCCTGATTTCAAAGACACACTGGTGAAGTAAGAAAAACACATGACTACAGGTGGGGGGGAAAAACAGTTCACGTAAACATGTTTTAAATAGATTCATAACTTCCAAAAATCTTTATTTTTTTGGCTAATCAGTCCCTCCCTGCTAAGTTTTAATGCTAGCTCTTTAACTCGGTAGAATGCCAAATGGAGCAGCAGGAAATTCAACCAGTCTCACAGATGACTGGAGTAGATACTGAAATATGTAATTCAAAAATAGACTTCGAATCCAGAATTGTTTTGAATCGAAAATAGATTCTGAATCGAATTGTGACCCCAAGAATAGAAATCTAATTGAATCATGGACACCCAGCCCTACATATTGCAATAAAACATTTTTTTTAAGATTCATTTTTGGGTGTCAGAAATCAGGTAGAAAGAGAGAGTGGGTAATGACATGCGAGGAAGAAGCCACGGGTTGGGTTGAAACCTGGACTGCCCAAAAGGACTACAGCCTCCATACTCACCACTGCCCCACCAGCGCCCCTTGCCTTGCCATAACACACACACACACACACACACACACACATATATATATATATAAAAAACATAACAATATAATTATATATCCATATATAACAATATAGAGGTTTAATTACTCAAGTCAATTAAAATCCATCCAAGCTTCTTCTACCAAATATCCACCTCCATGATCCCAACTCTCCAACTGATACACACTGCAGAAATTACAACAATACCTTTAAGATCTCTAAACAGTGTGATGATGCTGCCAACTGTAATGCAGCATGGACCACAGATAAGATCCAGACAACATTCCCCAGTGAATGAATACAAAAAGTAAAGGAAGTGGTGTGAAACGGTTTGCATGCATGGTTCATCTGTGCATCTAGGACATTAAAGACATTAAATTTCATTAAAGATACTTAACCTGCTCTCATGAACATTAGCTTTTGTATTAACATCAGTACATGCAAGCAGCTGTTACTAAGTAAGCGATAATCTGAGCATGTTAAACACTGTCATTTGTGTTTTCAGTCAATGGCATAATGTAATTATTTAATAGATTCTCTTTGAACAAAAAAAAAATTAAAAAGATGTTTTATTTTTCCATGATATTTGATATTCTTATCTCGACAGTTTCAGGGAACAAAGTCGAGAACAAAACTGGCAAGTAAAATTTAATGTAAGATGAACTCGTGTGGCTGACGTACTTAAACTTTTTTGGCATTATGTTGTTACCCTCCACTGACTTTTAAGTGACAGTAAAGGTGGAGGCAGGAGCATTTTTAGTTGCAGCTTGTAAACAACATTCACGCTGCATTCCTCCTCCTGGGCTCATCGCCACCAGAAGCAAGCACTGTAAAAAAAAAAAAAACTCTAGTTGTTATAACTTAAAATAGTTAGTGTCTGGGCTGCCTTAAAACTTTAAGTTAACTGAACTTAAAAAGATAAGTTCAGATACATTTGTGATTATTTCAAAGAAATACAATTTTCTAGTCAAATAAACTTGACATCAAGTCAGTTGTACTTCAATCTTTAAGTACAACACCAATTCAGTTCCTGTGAAATTTAAAAAAAGGGTATCATCTCTTCAGGTTATTCGTTTTATCATAAAAAAACCAACCAACTTTAGTTCTTCAAACTTTAATAGCAAATCAGATCAAATAGCACACTTTAACATTTACAAATGTTTTTAGATAAAATACTGTGCTGGCTTGTTGGTAAAAACATTTCCACACAAGAATGTGCAAAAAAACAATTGTCTTTCTTTTGCTACATTTACCATTTATCGGTCTCTTTCTCAGCATTTTCAGATGTAATAAACTTGTAAACTCAAGTAATTTACACATTTAATGAGGTGATCTTACTGTGGTAAAAGAAACACTTCAGAAAAGATCTGAGAGATTTCTTGGCAGCTTTCAGAAAACTTAACATTGTGACAAAGTGGGTGAGAAGCTCTTTTCTTACTCATCACTTGTCATTTAAATCTTCATTCAATATCAAATTGCAGCACTTACTTTCCCAGGTTTGTTTGTGTTAGCATGAAGTTACAGTTCACATCAAAGTATAAATTAACTTAAAGCAAACACACAGTCTTGATTTAGTTCAGTCATTTGTATTTAGTTTCTGGAATTGCAAAATATCATTGTTTGTCTCTTATCTGTACTTAGCTCTGTTTGTTCAGTTTCCCATGTGGTCCCATGCAGCTAAAAGGGGAAAGCCAAGCACTTTCTGGGTATTTATCAGATTGATCATGTCATCGCTGACATCACTGGGGCAGACCATCTGAAGGGGGTTTATTTCTGAAAAATGTTTTCTTTCTAATAATTTCTTTCATGTTTAAGTTACTGGTGGAATTTAATTTAATTATTTCAAGTTAATCTAGTTGAGTAAATGATCTGAGGTTAATTTAAGGGTTTATTTAGATTTCTTTGCTCTAAGAGAAAAGTGTAAACCCACTATTTGAGTTGTGGTGCACCCAGGGCAGCCATTTTATTAATGGGGCCTACTATAAAGCCAGGAGACGTGGGCCCTTTTTCAAACCGGCCACTACACCCTACCCCCTACCCCCTACCCCCTACCCCCTACCCACTACCCACTACCCACTACCCACTACCCACTACCCCTCTGTGCGTCCCCGCGGAGGGTCCACCATATTAAGTCCGTCCCAAACCAATAAGCGGGGAGTGGTAGTGGGTTATAAAACCCTCTACTAGCGAGTGTGCACCGATGCCGACTTTCGGATCAAGTGCAACACCTATAGTGTCCGGTCGTCATGGATGAAGCAACCTGTGAGTTCAAACACTGCTCCAACTAAGATAGACATTTAATATCGTCATACAGACGTTAATAACTTCAAATGTGTATTGTATTGAGGATCAAATATATCGTTTATTTATTGTAAAGTGTTTTATATTTACAGGGAGTGTTGCAAAAACAAAAGAATATTAAATGATGTTGCAGACAACTTTTCACTGTTAATATTTATTTCTTATTTTCTACTAAAAAATACACTTTTTGCTGCTCTGATGTTCAACGATATTATCCTTGTATTTGCATTAATTTAGGACACCCTGATCTAAAAATTACAATAAATTAACTTAAATTATAAATTACAATAAACAATGTAGGCTCAATCTAATAGTTTTGTTATAAGTCTACACTAATATAACTAAAGAAGAAGAAGAATCTAGGCTACATAAATATTTTTACAGAATGCATTAGCTACAAAAATAAAGCCGTTCCCGCAAGATACCGCTGAGTAGCCATGGTAACACACAGTTCCTGTTTCCGTATGAGAGAGGGAAGTTTGTCCCAAAGCTTGCCGCTGTATTTCTACCCTACACCTTGATGAAGGGGGCTTCATTCAGCTGCGAGTGTGACTTCTAATGGAGTGCACTCCGTCACGGAGGGGGAGTGTGTAGGGGTTGGTTTGAAAAAGGGCCTTTGGTGCTTCCCAGTTCCCTTAATTGCATTCAAGTGTCCTCCACTTGCCTCCTCCACTTGTGTCTTAGTCCCTCCCACCAGAGATACATGGAGAGATGCAAGGAAACGAAGCAGAGGAGAGAGGAAATGAGGAGATATGTTTTAAGAGACATGAGACGTCCTTTCCTCTGTAGTGTTTGGTGAAGATTCAAGATTCAAGATTTTTATTTGTCACATGCTCATACAGATGTGCAGTGAAATGTAAAGACTGTTCCGCAAGGCCATGCAATAACGCTCAAATTACTAATACACATATATACAGTAAAATAGAAATATAATGTAAAATTTTAAAAGAAATATTTGAATATACAAAATATAGAATATAGAATAATGTAAACAGTGTAAAGTGTCAGTGTGTAAAGTGTCCAGGGTGTCAAAGTGCAATGTGCAGATTGGAATGTATGGTGTGTGTGCATCATGTAGTCACAGTTCTGTTTTGTTTTTAACTGAGGAGAGTGGAGTTAACAGTCCGGACAGCCTGAGGAAAGAAGCTCTTCCTGAGTCTTGTTGTTCGCCTTGATGTGTCGAAGGCGCCTGCCAGAGGGTAGCCACGTAAACAGTCCGTTACCTGGGTGGTGGGGATCACTCATGATCCTGTTTGCCCTGGCTGTGCTCCTCCTTGTGAAGATGTCCTGGAGGGTGGGGAGTGTTGTACCCATGGTACGCTCTGCTGATTTCAGCACCCTCTGCAGGGCTCTTCGGTCACGTGCAGTGCTGTTCCCGTACCACTGGGTGATGTTTCCAGTCAGCACACTCTCCACCGCTCCGGAATAAAAAGTCTTCAGGACCTTCTCAGAGACTTTGAATATCCTCAGCTGTCTGAGGTGATAGAGGCGCTGCCTCGCCCTCTTCACCTGACTGTCTATGTGGGTTGTCCATGTTAAATCCTCAGAGATGTGCACCCCCAGGTACTTGAAGCTGCACACCCTGTCCATCCCATCAATTCTCAGTGGGGTGTAATCCCTCTGCAGTCCTCTCCTGTAGTCCACAATCAACTCCTTGGTTTTGCTGACGTTCAGGAGCAGGTTGTTGTCCTGGCACCACTGTGACAGGTTTCCAACCTCCCCTGTATACGTCTACTTATCATTGTTGTGTCATCTGCAAATTTCACAATGATGTTGGAGCTGCTTGTGGCCACACAGTCATGTGTGTACAGGGTGAAGAGCAGGGGGCTGAGGACACAGCCCTGTGGTGCTCCGGTGTTGAGGGTGCAGGGGCTGGAGGTGTGTCTGCCCACTTTGACCACTTGGGTCTGTTCATCAGGAAGTCCAGGATCCAAGCACACAGGGAGGTGTTAAGTCCGAGGTTGATCAGCTTGGAATGGAGGTTGGCGGGGACTATGGTGTTGAAAGCTGAACTAAAATCAATGAACAGCAGTCTCACATAGTCCCCCTTCCTTATTTCCAGATGGGTGAGGGTGGTGTGAAGTACCTGGGAGACAGCATCATCTGTGGATCTGTTCAGTCTGTATGCAAACTGAAGTGGATCCAGAGACTCAGGGAGCAAGGAGCAGATTTGCATCTTGATGAGTCTCTCTCTTCTGAGGTGACTGCTACTGGGCGATAGTCATTAAGGCAAGCTGGAGAGGCATTCTTCAGAGTATTGTTGTTGCTGATAAGATGGTTATCCTGTTTTGATCAGAGTTATCAAACCATCCTGCTGCTTCTTCATTTTGGTCATCTCAGTAAGTTCCTCTCGTCTCTGACTGTTTGCGATCTGTCCGGGGCCAGTATCAGGAAGAAGGTTCAACAAATTCTCAGGCTGTTTTTGAAACATTTACTATACTTGAGTATGTACTGATTTCTCTGTCCAAAAGTTCAGTAGATCATACCAGTCTTCTCACTGACTGTTTCCCACAATGCAAAGTGCCAGGTCAAAGATTAAAAAGACAGACAGTAACGGCTATCTTCCAGAGAAAATAAATACACAAATCAGAACCATCTGGGAATTTGGGTTTAGTTGGTTTTTCCTTGTATGTAGTTAATTTGACGTCCATTTTGTCTACTCCTTGTGTTGGAGTGGATTTGGCCAAACCACTATATAAGTTCCCCTTTTATCTCGTTGTGTTAGGTCTGTTTTTTGAGTTCATACCTTAGTTTTCATCTTGTTGATTTAAAGTTATATTAGGTTGACCTCTTTTATAGGCCTAGTTCTTATAATTTGGTTTGTAAACTTGGTTTTACTATTTTTGGGTAAAATAAAAACCCACCTTTTCTTTAAACTTACTGCTGTGTCTCGTGCCTTACTGCTGGGTCCCCAACAATTGGTGGCACTGGTGGGATCATTCAGTGAATGACCCAGGATTTTTTTTTTTCTTCAACTTTTTTTTTTTTTTCTACCCTGTTCCCCCTGAAAAGAACATAAATGCATCGTTGCAGGAAAAGTGGAAGGAACATAGGAGGGCCAGTCAATACCCAGAAAAGGCAAGCCAGTGATGAAGAGGAAGACAGTGGAGCTTCTGGGGTTATAGGAAGCACTGCGGGTGAAGATAAGGAGCCAACTCTGTCAGACCAGATGTCCATTCTCCAGGCCCACATGGGTCAGCAAGTGGCCCGGAAGGCTAAGCATAATGAACTAACTGCAAGGCAAGAACAGAGCTTTAAAGTACTTCAACATCAGTTTCAGCTTCTGCAATTAGAAGTTCAGGCCAGAACAACTCCAGTACCTGATCCTCAGTTTTCAGACTCTGACCCATCAAATGTGGAAGATCCATTGACTACCATGCACTATCCTTCCACCCAAGCTGAGGCCTCTGCAGGTCCTTTTCACTCACACTATGAGCCCAGGTTGGATAAATTGTCTGATAATGACGACATTAAACACTTCCTAGTCACATTTGAACGTATTGCTGTAGCATACAGGTGGCAGAGAGCTGATTGGATTTTTCACCTAATACCACAGGTGTGGACTCGAGTCACATGACTTGGACTCGAGTCACAGATTTGATGACTTGAGAGTCAGTCAAACTGGTACTGTTATTTTATTTTAAGAAATAGGCTAAATAAAATCATATAAGCAATCATGATTTGTGTAACTGTAACAAATTATTACTCTGTTAAAATGGCATTTAATTTAGTGAAGAGAGCTAATGACTTGTTTAGGACATGAAATTAGGACTTTTGACTCGACTTGGGACTTGCCAGTCTTTACTTGTGACTCAACTTGAGACTTGCCTGTCTTTACTTGGGACTTGACTCGGGACTTGAGACCAAAGACTTGAGACTTACTTGTGACTTGCAAAGCAATGACTTTGTCCCACCTCTGCTTAATACCACTCCTTACTGGCAAGGCTAGAGGTGCTTATGTGCATATGGACATTGATGACTCTCTTAATTATGAAAGGGTAAAGCCATTCTTGCTAAAAATGACATTAACCCTGGGACTTACAGGCCAAGATTCCACTCCCTGGACGTCGACCCTGATGAGAGCCCTAAAGAGTTGTATGTGAGGCTCAAGTAGCTCTTTAGGAAATGGATCCAGCCAAAAGATAAACGCATCCAAGAAGTGAAATGACCAGCCAGCTAGCAGGCCAACAAAATCCTCTAGCAAAAAGCTAATTTGTTATCTATGTGGACTTTGAAGGCCATACTAAACCCATGTGCCCGAAAACCTCGGCTAAGATGACACAAATGTTCTTTGTACCACATCCTCACATTGAAAATGAGCTAAAAAAATGACTGTTCTATTAAAATGCAAAACATCAAATTTATTGGAACCACTCTTAGGGCCTTCTTCGACTCTATGATTAGACACTGGTACACAGGAAGTTTATGCCACCCAACATTGTCAGCAACAATGACACCATCCCTATCTGTTGTGTTCATGAAGACAAGAAGTCTTATACAACAGCTGACATGTACATTAAGGTAGAAAGTCATACTTACCTTTTACACATTGGGGTTGCTGATAAACTGCCTTTTGATGCTGTTCTAGAAAGAGACCTACCAGAAAACCCGCAGACAGAGAAGGTAGGAGAAATTCCAAAAGACAGTGGTGACACCATCAACCATCAACCAGCACTGAGCCAGAGTTACAACTAGGGTTTCAAGTTCCAGGTAATATAAGTGATATGCAGAAAACTGATCCATCTTTTGTCTCTTTTCCAGGAGGCAAAGGAGAAAGAGCTGGAGTCTGAGTTGGACATCATAAGTGATGAGTATATCCTGCAAAATGGCATCCTCTATCATCACTAAAGTTATGTCTGCATAGAGAAAGAACATAATAAACATATGTTTCTAACTTATTTGCATATCCCATTTTCACTCTTACACTCCTACCTAGTGATGACAACGAACTGTTGGCTAAATGGCAAGGACCGTTCCAAATCCTAAAGAAACTTGGGCCAACTACATACCAGATATCAACACCAGGGCACTCATGTTCCAGTAGGGTACTACACATACATCTCTTAAAAGAGTGGGTGCAGCGACCTGAAAGAAAAACAGAAGTGATGCTTATAAGAAGTGTGCTGGATGAAGAAGAAGTGGATGAGCAATACTTACCTCTCTAGTGACCTGGTAGACCATGATCTCAGTAACCTCTCAGACGGCCAAAGGCTTCAGGTCAGATCTATCTGTAATTCAGAAGTTTTCCAGGGGAATCCTGGGAGAACAAATATTGTTGAACATGACATTGTTGTTAGAGAAGGTGCTTTTGTGAGAAGATTAAGTTAAAGGATCCTGGCCTCACTGAGGAGGGAGGTTGACCTGATACTGTCCCTGGGAGTCATCAAGTGGTGTAACCCAGTGGTGCTCATACCAAAGAAGGATGGAAGCATAAGGTTCTGCATTAATTTCAGGTACCTGCATTCAATTTCTCAATGTGATTCCTATGCAACACCAAGAACTGATGAACTGCTTGAAAGGAAAGGCAAAATACTTGACCACAATAGATCTCAGCAAGGGTTATTGGCAGGTTCCTCTCACTGAGTGGTCACGGGAGCTGACAGCCTTCAGGACACCATGGGGCCCTTTCCAGCAAATTTCCAGAGACTCATGGACCAGGTACTTTGTGATTTTTCTGGTTTTGCTGCAGGATATCTGGATGACATTGTCATTCACAGTGACACGTGGCAGGAACACCTGGAACACCTGCAAGCTGTCTTGGATCGCCTTCATTCTGCCGGGCTGACTGTCAACCCATCAAAGTGCGTCGTTGCTGCTGCAAAGAGAGGACCAGAGGGGTTCGGTATTCGACGGTGGAGAAGGAGGCACTGACTATCAACTGGGCCCTTGATTCCTTCCGGTACTACCTTCTAGGTTGAGAGTTCACCTTGGAGACGGATCACAAGGCCCATTTGGTTTGTAAACTTGGTTTTCTATTTCTATTTTTAGGTAAATTAAAAACCCACCTTTCTTTAAACTTACTCCTGTGCCTCATGCCTTACTGCTTGGTCCCTAACAGTCCCCCAAAAGAGAATCCTTCTCACCAGGGTAAGAGTGATTATAAGACACACTACAAGTGAAGGCCTGTGTCTGGTCATGAAATGTTTGTCTGATTTCACCTATGGCTTTGATGATGTCACCAGTTGTAATAATCCCAATGGATTTCTTTACTTATATTAAGATGTGGGTTCTTCTTTTCTAGGCTTTGGTAGAGAAACCATCCAGTGGTGACGAGAAAACATACCGCTGTCTCCTCACACAGAAATACAAGGGTTCTGAAGGTAAACTTTTTTATGATTCTGAAAACGCTGTGCCAATTTTAATTTAAAAAAAAAAAAGTTTGTTTGTCCGTCTGTGTTTCAGGATTATTCTCTGAATCGTTCTGCATGGTTTTGTCGGTGTGACATAATGGTAATATGAGTTATGTTTTTGTCAGCAGGGATATACAATGTGTTTCTACTCATAAAGGATGTGTTCTTCCACATTTCAAACCTTGCATTGGCAAAGGTATCAAAGAGGTTAATTTTTTTATTGCATCCTCATTGTTGGCCAAATTAAAAATGATTTCCTCTTTTTGTCATCGCAGCCGTAGAAGAAATAGATCTAGGATCTTTGAAAAAGGTTAGTTGAGACCCTCTTCTGTAAGTGCTATTTTTATTTTCTCATAAACAGCATTTTAATCCCACCTCTTGTCGAGTTGTGCCGCTGGAGGAGAGCGGAGTGTGCAGAATAGTGGAGGTGTGGCCAAACAGCAGTTTGTTTTGGTTTCATGTTGGTGCTCAAGGGGGCGACATCTACTGGATCAAAAAGTCGCACATTCTTCCTTAAATTATGATGAATGAATTAAAATGTATGCTTCTAAGTAAAATCTTTCTTTGAAATGTTGGAGAGATTGATAACCACCCTGTATGTCTTTTTGTAGATTTCTATAACACTAATCTCTTCACAGGGTGATAAAGAAAATGTTCTGACTCCCTGGATGATGGACCCTCATCAGGCCAAGTTGTGCTTGCTCCCTCAGTGATGGCTTAATTCCAGGTACGCTCTTGTTTACAAGTATAGTATATACATAGCTAAACACTTAAAAATGCCCTTTAATGGGCTCACGTTTTTGGACAGTAACTCCCAGTATTGTGTGATCAAACCTTAAAAGCAAAGGAGGCCGAGCATTTGCTGTTCAGGCTCCACAGCTATGGAACGACCTTCCTGAGGATCTCAGACTTGCAACACTTGTATTGTTGGGATTTGTACGTTATGTAAAGCACTTTGTAGCGTTGGTGTTTGATAAGTAAACAAACTTTATGATTTCTAATGGGTAAAAGAGAAAGAATAACTAATAGAAACACAACATGAAACAGTTGCACAAAGTTAAAAGGCCTGTTGGAAAAGATTGTGTGATGATTGTTTAATATTTTCTCTTTCTATGTTTGCTTTAAAGGAGTGAGGAAGATGGTGATGGAAAATCTCCTGTATGTTCTTGACTGTGAGGTGAGTTCTCTGCTCATCTGGACAAGTATTTGAGCTTTTTTTTGTTGCTGTCTTTTCTTCTGCGTAAGGATACCCTGAGTCTTTGGGACCTTCACTTCCTGGTCATGATTCTGTTGGCCTGATCTGGCCGTTCATGACTTTGAACTCATCACGGAGTGCGACTCTGCCTCCATGGTGGCGTATGTATCAGTGTTTTAAAACATACAACAGCTGTGATTTATACAGAGGGATGGGACTCTAATAATGATGACATATCATGTTTCACAGCCAAGAAAAAAGCTGCATGAAGATGATAACACTGACCAAACAAGACGACTTTCAGGTATTTGTACCAACGCTTTTAAAGAACTGTGATATGTGATTTTCGCAAGGCTGTTCTGAACTCAACTCAGATCAACTCACTGCAAATACGATTCCTGACCTCGATGACTGTTTGTTACTCTCTGGATGTGTCTTCAGTCTCCTGTCTTGTCCAGGCAAAAATAAAGATGGTAAACAATCAACACTTATTACAGTGGGAAATGGATCTTTCCGTGCATTAAATGTAAAGGTTTCTGCACATTTAAGTAACATATTTTACTCCTTCTGATTTCGCACACCAAGACGCCATAGTGCCAACATGCTTGTCCTCAGTTGGCTCGAAACGTCACTTAATAAACCCTTCAAACAGGAGCTTCTTGTTGTGCAGATCTTTTTACTTTCCTTGCCTGTGTGGTGATTGGACATTTCAGTGTATTTTTTCGTGTTTGGTGCTTGTGTTTTTTTTTCTTTCAGAGGCTGGGCGTGGCTTATTGGCTGCTGGGGCTCTCTGCAATCACTCACCTGTTCGTCATCTGTAATCACCAGCTGCAGCATTTATACCCTGGTTCAACTCTCCCAAACTGCCACATTATTTCTGCCTACACCGTGGTAGATCGGCTTCTCAGTATCAGTAGACTTTTTTTGTGCTTTGGATACCTGTCACTAAGTATTCCCTTGTCTTTTTGTTCCCCCAGTGCCTCCAACCAATGAGCTCCAGCGTCTCACCACCCAGCCTCTCATTCAAGCCTCACCAGCCTTTACCAGCCTCACTTCAATAAATACTCCTTTACCCACCACCCTGTTTTCCGGTCTCGCATTTGGGTCCACTTAAAAACCTTTAAGATCATAACAGCCTGCTCAATAACTACTCAAGAATGTGATAAAAGTTTTAACATACTAAGTCGTCTCTATTTTTCTTTTTTCTCAACAGTAGTCAAAGAGAGCCGTCGTAATCAGATGCTCCACAGAGGCTTTACCTGAGAACAGGTACTTAACTTTATTTGGATGCATTTCTATTCATTTATCATTTTGTAAAATATTTTTATTAGTATTTTTAACTTATTTGACTTCTCTTTGATTCATAGATTTAGCAGACTTCTTCAGAAACACATGTTTGAAGAGGCTGAAAAGTTTGCCATCACAGTTGTGCATGCTGTAGGTCTGGTTGTAAGGAAACCGTTTGGGCTCACATGAAAAACAATGCTGAGGTTTCTCTACTGCTCTGGAGAGAAAATAACATTTTGTGTTCACACTATATTATGAAATGCCCATTGTTTCACAAATGCTCATCTTCTCTCCCCAGATGCAATCAAAACATTTAAAACCATCCCCTGCCGTCGCTGAGCCGTCTGTGACCACTTCTGCTCCCTGCACTGTCTTATCAAGTTTGTTCTGTTACACTAGTTATTTTTATTTATTAGAGTTATAACCATTGTATTCATGTTTGTTTAGAAGTATTTTTTTATTTTCAAAATAAAGAAATTCTGTTAAATATAAAGTATGCCAGTTTCCATGAATTCTTTTGCCTGCTCCACAGGGGTTACTGCAGCTAGGTGTTTGTTCTGCCCTCCGAGTCTGCCTTCTCACAGTAAAAAATTGAGCATGGAGTGAGAAAGCATTGCTTGTCTTCATGAATAAAATGTTCTTGCGATAAATTCTAACGATAGCATCAATGGGATAATGATGTAACTACACTTACTTGCACAGCCCTATAGCCTACTGTGACCCATGTTTTAATTTTTTTTTTTTTTAAGGAGGATAATTATGATTCCAAAGAGGTGGAGAATCTCAAGTCTCTGGTGTCACACTTCCGTCAGCTCCTGGACCTGCAGAAGAAATACGACTGCAGACTTTCACTTTCAGTCGTTGAGAAGGTGTGTCTTTTATATATAAATATTTTTATAAATTAAAAAATTGTGTGATGTTACAGGTGAACTCATGGTGTAATGTTTAACCTTATAAAACAAATGGACTGTTGAAAACATACAAAAAGAAATCACTGATGTTTTTCCGACTGCATTTTAAGCAAGTTTTGGCTGTTATCATTCTAATTGAACTCACTTTGACAGGGAAGTGTCTGTAGTGTGGAGTTCTTCATGATGGACAAAGAGCCGGCTCCAAAGCTGATCGCCGCCACAGTGGAGAGCAGTATCCTGCCCCGTGACGAGCTTCTTCAGTGTATCAAGGTAAAACAACACCACTGCTGGAACATTAGCCCTTGTGCCCTCCTCAAATGTATTTATATTTTTTCTGCTGTGAAGTTAAACAACTTCCAACAAAACTACCAAACATTCAATTATTTTCAAGATTGTAACCCTTAAAATGCTAGGTTATTTGTTGAGTGGTGATAAGAGTCTTGGATATGTGTAAGACTAGCAACAAAGTTGATTTGATTGAATTAGGCCATGTTCACACTTGACTTCTGTTTTCAACTGCCAGCGCCTTTTTTACATACAAGCCTATGGAAAAAGGAAAAAGTATGACGCCTTTTTAAAAAGCAGACGCCTTTTCAAAAAGCGTTGCAGCCGACGCCTTTTTCAGTTGAATTATTTCAACTTTTCAGAAAAGCGCTGGGTGACGTCAAGCGCCTTTCTAACAGCTGACCGATCAGGTAGTAGGAGGAGTAGTAACCTACGTCCCTAGCTACCGGTGCCCAAAAAGATGTCATGCACCCAAAAATGGCGAACTTCCACCAGATATGGGTGCATTGCGAGTCTGTTATGGCTCCGTGCATCCTCATCCGTCAACACCCACCGGCTGCATTCTCAGTCTGCAGCACAGAGAGCACAGCCGGACAGCTGGAGTACGGAGAAAAATAATTTCCATGTTAATTTTACAGATTCACTCGCGACAGGACGAGATAATACGATGTACGTGGTATAAAACTCAATACAAACCTTATAAACACACAAACGGTCGTTTTTCTGAACCGTTAAAACAGAGTGTTTTATTCTGAAAATAAACTGGATGATTTAATGTTGTTTCGGTGTCTGACTTCCCGTCCCGTTTGTTCTTTTCTGTCCTAAATTGATGCGTTGTGTTCCGGCCGGCTCCGGCACGGTTGCATCGTAGGCTAGATCCCGTTGTTAAGGTTACAGAACACTTGCACATAAGCGCTCAAAAGGCGCTGAAGGCAGTGCTTTTTTCTGAAAAAAGAAGTCCAGTGTGAACACGGCCTTAGACGTTTATATTTACCCAAAATCTGCAATAAAATCATAAATATTTGTGTTGTAATATTGTGCAGTTTTTCTGCTCTTTTATGGCTTTTGACGGTAGAGGGAAAGAGCTCGCGCGAGAGTTCTCCCTCGCCCCCGGGGTGTGTGAGAGACAGAGAGCTTTGGGAGAAATCTCATGCAAAGTTGAGTCATGAAGTGGGGATAAGTCAAATTGGCAGGAAAAGTATTTTCAGAGCATCATGTTTCTTGTTTCAGCACCAGCCATTGGATAATTATTATCGCACAAATTAGGACGGTGATATATTTCTCTATCCATATTTAGTACCACTTTTAGTTTACAAGTTTTATTTAAGAAAGGGAGATAATGCCTTGTGGTGGTGTATCCATGAATTAAACTGTATTGGAAGATATCCTTGGTGCCATTTTTTACCTTTATCACTGATGTTTTTGGCTGTAATCCATTTTTATTGAATTGACTTTGACAGGGAAGTTCATTGAGTGTGAGGTGTACGGAGTGTGGTGTGTTATCGTGACTTTTTGTTTTTACAGTGCACTCTCACTGCAGGACGTAGTGTATACGTTTACTGTCTGTACCTGCACTGCAAGCTACCACATGCTAACCGCCAGAGTTTGTCACCTGCCTATCCAACAGAAAGAAGGTCAAATCTGCATCCGCGGGCAGAAGTCAACAAAAGCCAAGTGTCATTGGCTGGGGGAAACACACCAGCTCCCGCACAGAAATATCCAGAGTCAGTAAAAACATGAAAATCCATGCAGAGGACAGTGTCCATGCTGACACAGTCAGCAACACACATGTAAAGAGGCCTATACATGTAAGGGATGATTGAGCGACATCACTTTTGGATATTTCTATTTTTCAGGAAAATGCTAGCGACTCTGCCTTCAACAAAGAAACATCTGAAATAGATTTCCAAACATGTCTTCAAACACACCTGAGTGAGACACTCCATTGTTCATCAAACTGCTCCTGTTGTTGGGGCCCATTGAAAGTAACCTTCACCCATTAGTTGATGATGAATTCCTTGGAGTTTTTGGGAAGCCCATCTGAATAGACTGGAAACAGAAATCCATAGCTCTTTGTGAATATCTTGAATATTTGTGAAGTCTTGCATCCCTTTTTTAACTCTTGGTCAAAAGAATTTTCACTTTTAATTGTGGCCAAATAAGTTCACACTAATTTGTGAGTTTTGAAAAAGAAGAGTGTAATGTATCAACTTCTGAGAGCTCTCTCAAAAGAGAGAAGAAAATTCCGATCTCCTTAGGCACTCTGACATGGAAAAAGTTAGACAGAGAAAACTTTTCATAAGAAAATGGGTGCAAAAGGAAAAGATATGACACATTAAATATTAAAGTCTCAGGAGAGACAAGTGTCGTCTTGCATTAGACTACGAGTCCTCAGATCCTTTTCTTACTCCAAATGTCTGTGATTTATGGTTTGGGACAGTGAGGGTGATGAAAAACACGCTGGAGTGCAGCCCTCATTAGGAAGCACACAGTTTTATTTGTAATGTGCATTTCCCGTATTTAAAAAAAGCAGTGCCATATTGTAAGTAGGGATAGGGTTTGTTAATTGTTACTTATATTGATGAGTATTCATTGATACCACTATTGATACTTTTCTAATTTTGGGTAGTGATTAGGAAAAAAGTTAAAATTTTACTTTGAAAGGGCTTGAGATCTGTTTTTTTTAAAAGTCATTTTGGGGCATTTTTCCTTGTTGGACGTTGAAAGCTGCACAGAGAGAGAGATGTGGGAGGGAGTGAGGGATGACATGTATGACTTTAGCCTATATACATGGGGTACTTACTCTACCAATTCAGCTTAACCAGCGTCCCTGACATTTGTTATTTTCATGACAGACAACAGGTCAGGTCTCATCTAGATGATATTACTAGTTAAAGAATAGATTTATCTTCCAGACAACCGTGTTCAATCCAGTTTCTCGCCTAAATGTCCTTTTTCTTGACGTTGCAGTTGAACACATCATGATTACGTTTTACTTACCTTTGCAATAACGTCATTTTACCGACCCGAACTGAACACTTCATAATGTAACCTTAAATCGCCTAATTTAGTTAGCTAGCTAGCTTTTATCCTGCCGAATTTCAACACAAGATATTAATAATATTAATCCTGTCAGCCAGTTAGTGGCATTTTCTAGAATGTGTTAGCATCAAGCTAGTGAACTAAGATATACTTCCCAGTCCATCAGTGAGACATTTTCCAGCCCCCACTGATTTTCAGACTTCACCTCAAGCATCTGACCAGCACAATTATTGTTTGTGTTGTTGGCCAGCGATTCAGATTTTACAAGACAACTAATGTATGTTTGTGCACCAGTCGTTTGACCTGACTTGAAGATGTAACGTTATGTTGTAGGAACCATGAGATCATCCATCAGCTCAAATTATATGGATTTTCATGTTTTTACATTTTCAAACTGGGTCCTTATTAACAGAACAGGGTCCCTAACAATCCCTATCCTTAATTGTGACACATGTTTATGTGAACTGTTTTCGATGGAACGATTGGTGGAAACTTAATTGGCTCTTTTTTTGTTTCATCAATTGCGCCTACCTTGAAAACTTCACAAATTGTATCAAAACAATGAGGGCAGCAACAACAGAAGTAGAAGACGATGCACAGAGAGAGGAGAGTGAAAGTTCAATGATTTAGAAAGTGAGAGAAACTCAGAGCTGCAACACTTGATATCGTAGTAATAGTCAAACCAAAACAATATCAAAAAACCTGCGTTCTTTATGCTTTTTGGTTAGCTCTCCTCTGTGTCGATGCATATTTCATCAGCTCTCAAGAAAGCGAGGCAGGAGCATATTCTATCACAAAGGCCTCTGAAGCCGGTCCCACGTGTATGCCGGACGACACACACAAAGCAGTTCAATTGTCTCAGCACTGGGCTGCAGTGTAACAAGTCCATGCTCAGCATAAGTGCCCTTAGGTGAAAAAGAGGCTACAGAGAAGCGAGAAGACCCTCAATTGTCTCTCCAAGGAGAGGAAGGCTTTTGGAGAGAAACAAACCTGAGAATGTTTTAATCAAAGACATGACAACACAAAGGACAAAGTTTTGCAGACAAGCTCTCACATATTTCTTTGCAGACACATGCTGCATCTTGTCCCGAGCATTCGTGAGCTGAGATTGTTGCTTAAAAACTCCTCCTGATATCCTTTTCAAATCCATTGTGAGGGAATGAATTCTCCATTTTTTTTTTTTTTAAAGAAACATTACGCTCCGAGGTGGTACTCCTCCCAGCGAGACTACAATGTTTCTGTAAAAGTTTGAGCCTAAATAGAAAGTGTTCCTCCTGTTTGGGGTCACCGAGGACCAGCAGGTAGGACTCTGGGTCCACCTCCTCTTAGTCTCTTAGCCTCTTTCTTTATCCTCACTCAAAGCCCTGTCTTATCCCTGCTCCTGCATTTGTGACCAGACAGAATGTGAGAGAGCAGTTCCTCGGAGATAGCTGCAGGTCTGGAGCCCTCCAAGGACCTTTAACTGCACAGACTCCAAATGTATTCATGAAAACTATGCTCTAAAAGACTTTCAACCAAAAAAACATTTCCAGAGTCACTATGTTTAGCAGAATTCTCAGAATCGAATTGTATTGAAACGTATTATATAGTACCCATCACATCGAATATCATAGTATGATAGTCTCATGCTAGAGCATTACATTCGCAGTAATTTTTGGTCTAAACAAACAGAGTGTGAAATATTAATACTAACTCATCAAGCAACACTGACATTCATTTAGGGACAGTCCGTAAATGCTAAATTTCAGTCCAATATATACTCTTGCATATACTCTTACAGTCTAAGCCCACTGGTCAGTCATTCAGTCAACCCCCAAATCATGCAAATTAGAATAGATCAATACACATGATCTAAACACGTATGTTATATAAAAATTAAATCTCCATATCTCTATAAAGAAATGAGCTAAAGAGACCAAAACTGTGTTTGAACAAGGCTGTAAACATTTTTATTTATGCTGTAAACATGGGCATTTTAATCTGAGACCTAATCCAGATACCTTTGCTTTTACAGCCAGCCTCAAGTGGACACTCTGGGAAACTGCAGTTTTCACATATGACAATGCTGTGAGCAGGAGGCCTCTAATCCAGAGCTGCCTTTATTATAGTCAAAACATGCAGCAACACAGGTCTGGGAAAAGAGGGACTGGGCCTGAAATTGGGATGGGCTTTTATTTGAAGTTTTACGGTATGCCTAAATGAAACAAGTACAGTTTGTGTCCTGTCATTTCAAGAATAAGCTTATATTACAGAAACTAAAAACCATGTGAAAGTTAATCTATCTTTCATATTTTAGGTGTCAATGGTAATTCAAAGTAAGTGGCTGCTCTTTGAGAACCTGTACAATTGATTCATGTTTTTTTAACAGGTCAAAATTAAAGGGGTTAAGAAGAATGGAACCGAACAAACATCTTAGTATTTTAATGCTGAATGCTTAAGATGACATGTGGTTGTACGATCCGCTCGTGTGAAGGAGCTGCCTCTGTTCCCACAACAGCAAAATTATACACTTTGATATACTTTTGATACACTGATATATATTTAAACTTTACAAGAAGAATATATTCAGACAAGGAAGTAAACATTGCACAGTGGTAGCATAGGGTGTGTTTCATAAAAAAACAAAAGGTTACACTTTCATTTTCAAAAAGTAGCACCTGTTTGTACAAAAAAAAATCTCTGATATGAATCCTCAGCCGAATAAAACAGACGCACAAACGCCTTTCTAGAACACAATACACATTCAATGCTTTTAACTTGATCACTGACTTAAAGTGACTTCTATGTACATATACATATTTTGTACATAATACAGTTACACTCCTTTTGCCCGGTTGTTGATGCAGTGAGCAGGAGTGAAACTGCTCATAAGTCCTCCCTCTGTAATGAAACATCCTGTACACTAGTCCAGCCCTCCTCTCTCAGTATTTTGCAGCACAGGCCGTCATACAAAGCTCTCCTCCATGTTGGAACACAGCAGGAAAGAGTCGACTAGCCGCGGTTTGATCAGCTGCTGGTGGTCTGCTGCTTCGATGCTGTCTGGACACCCTGCTGCCAGCCTCCTCAAGGCAGCCTGGATACACACACACACGCACACACACACACACGTATCAGTACATAATCAAATATCAACTTCATGCTGTACTGCAAGTTGTATAAATACACACCTCACACATTCAAAAAACTGGAGAGAATGATACATCATTATAAGCTGAATAATATATTTCAGTTAACAGGATTACATTTTCTTTAAAGTTTAATTTCTTTGCAGAGCTATTGTAAAAAAAATAAGAAAAAAGGATTGATATTGAGGCTGCCCCAGTTCAAAGATTATTATGTTTTCCAGCTGGGCAGATAGCTGACTAGTCACACATGTACTACTAATAATTTTGTCATCTACATTTATAGTTTTGGGGGGGATTGAAATCCGATGTGTTTCCAAGCTGAAACATTTCTTACTTCTTACACTCTACGGAAGCCCTTAGTGGGCAGGGGCTGGTCCCTTCCTATTTTTCCTTTATAAACAGAGTAAAATAAACTAGATTTGTGGATGCATGTCCTCTTAGGGCTTCCATACTTTGCTATATAGAAAAAAACTTAACAGTATAAAGTTTTAAGATATTTCACAATGCAGGTGCAGAGAAAGCTAGAGCTAACCAGAATGCTAACAGTAGAAGCTGTAACACTTCTCATCATTCTGTGTATGTCAGAAAATCCAGCAAAGAGACTGAATATTTGTTTAAACACTGAATGACATTAACCTTCCCCTCGTTCCTCTAAACTGCAGACGATTAGAAAGGCTCATAAGGTTAGTTATAGCTTGGCTTGTAGCTGCTAACTTGCTAAATAACTAGCTAGGAATGGTTACAGTGAAACAGGTTTTTTTTTTCATTCATTACATTGAAAAACTGTAACTGTCCCTTTAAAGAAATTATTTAAAGTAATTTCTCTGAAAACACAAAGCAAACAGTGCATGTTGGGAGGGATTAGGATATTACCTGTCACTTGTTTGCTTTTAAATAACTTTAACACAGAAATCAACCCAGAGTCAACGGTCTTGACTTGAAACCTTGGTCAAAGCAGACTCCTGAAGTACAAACTACCATGATGTATACGTCCCATATCAAGACACAAAATGTTCTTGCTGCATTGGCAAATATTTCTATTAGTTTTTGTCCTTGTTTTTTGCTTTCATATCTTAAAAATAGACGTTGTTCTTCTGGATTTTTCAGGTGAATGTGGCTTATATAACTTATAATGAAAAATATTTTACTAGGATTTAGACAAACACTTGCTATGGTTTTAGCTTTGCAGTGTATATAAACGTAAGTAATACTGTTCTACATTCAGTCCAATCAGAACAGGAGCTGTTCAAAAGAAATTATATGGATATTTTCCCACTGTGTGATTAACTCACTATAATACATGTGGCGTTCTAAACCTTTTCAGCTCGTAAAGCCTACAATATTAACATTATTACAAATGATGTGTGAAAGCTCAGCATCCTTTGAAGGTAAAATTCAACAACTACAAATGCTCTTCTTAACCCTTGGCAGAAAGGATAAAATAGAATCACATTAATTTGAATAGACTGACGAGTGTGGTTACAGTGAAGAAGAGGGCATTTCTCAGCCCAATTAGGCTCCTCCTGACCATTACAACGCCTCAAAATCCCCTCATCGTTCTCTAAGATGTGGTCTTAATAATTATGATCAGAATGAGAGAATGATAAAAAGGCAGCAGGGATATTATTCATGAGATGTACATATTTAAACATACAACGCTTGAGATGATGTGCACCAGTCAGCTATCATAACATAGCTTAAAGATACAGAGGCTGTGATACATTTTCAATTTTCACATTCTGCCCTGTGGACGTAATTAAATGTGATCTGATGTACACATGTAGGGCTGTATGAAAATGCCCTCCGTGTGGTGTATAAAGCAAGCCCAGCGGAAAATGTATAGTTTATCATGGGCAAAACTGAAGTAGGCAGTTTGAATGTTTGAATTAAATATTTGCATTCAGGACATGGAGCCATGTACACATGTCTGAAGTTCGGCACATGCACAAACCTACCAGGCAAGCAACCAGCACTGAGTCGCTGTTATTTCTCTCAGTAGGGGAGCGACACAGTTCAATAAGACGAGGAACAGCTGAAGAGAGCAGAGGAAAAATTCAGTTATAGGCTTGTCCTTTTCTTAGACATCGTATTAACTAGAGCAGGTGTACACATTAAGAATTGTGAAAAAAAGTGTAACAATGGTTTTTATCAATTTTGAACACACTTTTTTGTACTGTAAAAAGAATCAAACTAAATGCTGTCACATTGTTAAAATCGTTCCATCTCTTGCTTCGGTTACAGAGTTTAAAATGAGTCAATTTCCCTCATGTCAATCCAACTTTGAGGTTTCATAAAGCATTAATGCAGGGCTGCCTCCCATGAGGTTAGGCAATCTGCTGGGGATTCAACATTTGTATATAAAGATGAGAGAGGATTTTCTGTTCAGGGATTGGAAGAGGACCTCTGGCCTGTAAAGTGATCCATAAAATATTTTATCTCTCTAATAATAAGCAAATATTAAAGCTTTAAGAGGATCTAGATTCAGTTAAAGTTGTCAAGTTGCATTTTTATTTTCATTTCATTTTTAATTGCAAATGAAGTACCTCAAGGCTCAATTTTAGGTCCTGTTTTTTTGTAATTATGCTCATAAATAAACTTATCTTATACAGGGACAAATATTTATCGTACATTTTTATTAAAATATCCTTCCAAATGGTTAATGTCTTAAAATAACTAATACTTTCATTTCCTTTTCTTGCATTCTTTGATCATTAAAACCAAAAAAGGGGCTTCTTTGCTATACTTGTTCTAATTGGAAACACCCATTATGTGCTTCGGTTTACACTGTTTCTTTTTACAACTTTTTTTCAGAGATTTTACTGTTTTCAAAAAGGAACTATGATTGTATAATAAATGATAAAATGAAACTATTCTCTCTGGACTCGTTACCTCTTTTAATATCACACATTATAAGTTAAGCGTCTGTAAGTCTACCTCTAAGTTTTATTCATTACAGCACAATGTTCATTTTGGAGCACATCTGTTTTTAGCCGGTTTTTTAAACTTGTAAAATTAGGCCTCTCAAGAAACACATTACAGTAACTGTTAAGGATGCACCAGGCAAATATAAGCTGGTGCAACCATTGGCTGCTGACTTAACATTCACATTCTCCTCTGGAGCTGCAGCATCTCATGTAAAATGAAAAACAGATTGTGCAGCAGGTCATATCTGAGACTTCAGAACAGTAGTCCATAAACTGATGGGTGATTATTGGGACGCTGCACCCACTTTTAATATTAAATCTTTGCTCTCAACAGTTCTACATCTGCCAACAGGAATATGAAGAATAAATTGTGTAAATTCTGTTGTAAGAAAAACTACCTTTTAGTTGGATGGCTGTTTGGGCCACATCAGCGTCTCTGCTCAGACGGGCCAGAGTGACAGCAGATTTCTGCTGAACACGCTCGCAGGCGGCGCCCTCCGATGGACTGGGAGAGGATGGTTTTTCGCCCAGCAGTAGAAGCAGGCGCTCTATTCCTAAAAGACGTAATGAAGTGTATTGATAAGCCCAACAAAAAAAATAAAGTCAAAGTGTCAGAAGGAAGTAGGAACTGAGATAAGGAGACATAAAAAGGGAACAAAGGTGAAGGAAACATCTAAAGTAATATAGTCATTGAAAGACCTCGAAGCAGATTCCACAGGATGTTGATGCTTTTCACTTGACTGCCTGAACTACTGACTCCCAGATGATTCTCTTTTTGAGTTAAAGTGTTTCTGTAAATTGTACTTTGTCTCACTTTGTGTCTCCGTCTGTAACTTTGTGTTTTTTCTGCTGTTAGTCTCGGCAAGGTCTCCCTTGGAAAAGAGGTTCTTAATCTAAATGAGACCGACCGGGTTACATAAAGGTTAAATAAAAAATAATATCAATGATTATAGAAATGAGCTGATGAAGACGGGGAACAGAGAGCAATACATAGATTTTGTCAAATGTAAAATCATATTTTTAAATATTCATTTAAGGAGGCAAGAGAATCCTGTAGAGTTTTATTTTGGGAAACAGATTGACCACGGTGGAGGAGGATGTCTCTGAAAGTGAAGATTTTTACAGATACTGACACAATCTGAGAATCTGTCAGAGTGATCCAGAGCCACACTGACAACACATCTGTGTGTTTTACAATTCATGAATGACAGCAAACAGAAAATAACAGTATTGAAGAACAGAAAAAGAAAATAAAAATATCTCCAAAAAAGATGAACATGAAGGATAACAAACAGAATAAGACAAATTAAAAAGTAAATTAGTAAATTAAAATATTTATGATCGGAGGTTGTGGTTTTTTATTTGAGCTCTCCTTGCATAAAATCCCACATATGATTTGATGCTGCCACCTTGTGGATGAAAGAAGGATTACATCGACATTATTATTTTCCTTACAACAGTGTTATGATGTATTTCCTTCATCAATGTTAATGCAAATGTAGCAATTTGATCGATTTCATCGTTTATGTTTAAAATCTGACCCCCTCTGAAACTACTATAATCATGGGCTGCTTACATTATTAAAATAAAATATCCGCAATTTTTCACATGTGTACTTTTTAGGTTGTATTAAAGATTGTTTTGTTCTTTTACTTGTCCATTGGGTGAGGTTTTCATACCTCATAAGTCATTTACAAGTTTCCCTGAACAATCACCTCCAGACCAAGACTGAGTTTGAGTACAACATCACTAACTTTTACATAAAATGTATGAAAAACTTCTATCATTACACTGAATAATGTTGCTATGTGTAAATGTCTGCTTTAAAAAGAGAGAGAAACACGTGTTACCTTGTTCTTGCAGGACTTCAGACGCACACTGCTCTAAGACCGAGAGGTTCGCCAAGATGGTCACCACCTAAGAGAAAATACATTCAACATCTTTTTTAAAAAATATAATGAAAACTTAAACACAAATTAGAGGGCTTTTTTCAAAAGAAGTCGGGTTCAAGAAAATATATGTTCTTGTGTTATATAAGTTCCCTAGATTTATATTTAAGTTAATTCAGTATGATTTCTTTTCTTTGGAAACAACACCTGAAGTCTGTGTGTACCTGGTCTTTGGAGTACGGTGTGTCGACTCTCTGGCGGTCTCTGCAGGCCTGCAGCAGGATCTGGATGGCGTTGAGCTGCAGCAGAATCTCACAGGCCATGCTGTCAAAGAAGGTGATGTTGGCCAAGGCTGCGGACGCCAGGAGGAAAACTTCACCACAGGAGGCACTCTCACACAACTCTGAGAGAGAAAGACATCACTGAAAATAAAAGTTTCCTCAATGATGTGACAGAAATAATGCTCGTGACTTATTTATGTTCCTGCTCTCTTATTTCAAACAATGGCCTCTCAGTGTCCCGTCCACTCACTGATGAGCGCCGTGACGATGTCGTGCATGCTCTCCAGGAAGCTGGCGAGGTGCTGAGTGGACGTGTGGTGAGGAGAAGTGATCTGAGCCACGACCGCCGCCGCCTCCGCCCTCGCTGCTTCTACGCTGCTCTCATCGGTCAGGATGTCGGCCAGACACAGGATCCCGTCAACCTGCACATTATATAACACAAAGTTCATGTTAGGCAACATGTTAACAGTGTTAATAATATAAGCTGTTTATCTGTTTTCAATGGGGAGGTAGAGTAGATTTTTTTAGGCTTTTTATTCCTTTATTTAAAGACAGGACAGTGGATAGAGTCAAGACTCCTGGAGAGAGAGAGAGAGAGAGAATGAGAGAGAGGGAGAGAGAGAGAGAGAGAGAGAGAGAGAGGAATGATATGCAGGAAAGGAGCC
Source organism: Labrus bergylta (assembly GCF_963930695.1). Classification (NCBI taxonomy): domain Eukaryota; kingdom Metazoa; phylum Chordata; class Actinopteri; order Labriformes; family Labridae; genus Labrus; species Labrus bergylta. The sequence continues at coordinate 16,323,220 of NC_089201.1, read as the reverse complement.
ACAGGTCAGATTCGAACCCGGGCCACCTGCTTGTAGGACCACAGGCCTAGGACCACTCCGTACATGAGGTGCACACACTAACTACTAGCCTACCAGTGCTCCAAGTTTTGTTTATTAACTGTAATATTTCTTAATACCTGATAATAACATGAAATCAGAATTTTTGATATTTAAAGACAACGTGTTACTTTCACCCTATGTGAAGATATGAGAGATGTTCAATCTCTATTTGACTTGTTTTATTCATGCTGCCTTATAGTTTATGTTTTCAGTCATTGTTCTAAATTTCATTTTGACCTCAAATTAAAACTAATGGCAGTGTGAGCAGTAACGTTATCATTTAAGAGTTCAGTCAAAAGTAGCAGCAAACGTGTCAGAGTTTGAGGGTTCTTACAGTTGTCATTTTAATTCTTATCATATTAACTTCAAGGCAAAAAGCACAAACTCGTACCCAAATTGCACCTCTAATCAGAGAAGCTCGCAGCTACATGATAGAGGTTTGATTTAGGATTGAAAATGGCTTCTAATACAGCCAGCTTGGTGGAATTGGGTTTGCAGAGGATTTAAAAATGTTCCTAAAATATCTTTAATCACAAGTGCTTTGAGTCCTTACAGCCGGTTAGATATCATATTAATAACACAGTTAGTGGAGGTGCACATCTCTGTCAGTGTGATCCAGACTCTGCTGAACTCTTTAATGCTTCATCTCCACACAGACAACTGCAGCATCTCTGACTACACAGACAGACGGTGAAGTGTCCGAGGTGTCAGCTTGGCTGGAACTCGCAAGCTTTGCCCGTAAAGCCATCACAATTAAAACACAGCACTCAGATTTAATGGCCACCTCCGGGGAGAATCTGCTGCTCAGAAACTCTGCCGGCTGGCAGGGACCCAGAGCGGGTGCATCATCGGGTACAGAGCGGAGCTCGGACTAAAAGAAGTCTTTTTGTCTAAGTCTTTTTATGATTAAAGAAAAGTTTAGTCACGGGCATGAGGACAAATTTATTTCACATTTTGATTTTTGTTTTCATGTGAGTGTTTTTGTTTTGGGTTAAGAGATTTCAGGAAATGATGGGAATGTGGGACAGATCTTCAGCCACTTGGGGGCAGTATGGTACAGTTCACAATAACTTCCCCAGCGCTGCTGATCGTGTCTCTGCATGTGTCAGCAACAGAAGTTCTGTTTAAGTCTAGCAGATGTGACCAAGACAAGCATAGCACATTGGAAATCCTCCATGCTATTAATTAAAATTCATCGTCCTGAACTACGGGATGTGTTTTAATCTCAGCTCGTTGTGGAAACCTTCATCGTGTCCCTGTGAAAACCTGATCAATCAGAAAGTAGCTGTTTTACTTTTTACTCACTTTTCAATCAAACTAGCTCTCATTCAGAAATGATTCTATGATATTTTGATCTCCACCCTCATCAGGCATCTCTCCTGCAGACTAAAGTTTTTTGGCTCTCAGTGAGAGTGAGGCGAGCCGTCAGCTCTCAGGCACACACACCTGTCAGTCTCCTCCACTGACGAGCATCAGCGCTCAGCTTCACAGGGCCATCCCTTATTTTTGTCTCTGTGGACGTCAGCAGCAGTGTGGCAGCGCGACCCACTGACGTGGAACAATCAATCCACTCTCCACCAACCCCCCCCCCCCCATGTCCCTACCTGCCCCCTCCTCCTCCTCCTCCTCTCCTCCTTAAAATAGGATATTCCCCAACTCCTCATTTACCGCACACCGGATGTTTCTCATTCAGGGCCAACGCCAAATAACTTTCTGCAGTTTAAGAGTAATGACAAAGTTTATGATGCCTCACTGGAAGTTCTTCCTTGTTATCTGCCTGGAAGTGACCAGAAACTGAACTCAATGTGTTGTTTCTCTTCTACATTCAGACTTAATGAATACTGACAGACGCAGTGGTTGTGCATTAATAAAGCTGATAAATCATCTCTTTTCCAAAATATGTTATGTTGAGAGCTGAAACTTCATTAACATACGTTAAAACTCCAGAGAAGCATTGATGTGTTTTGTGTACACCTCTTGAGGCTTACTGTACTTCTTCTGCCTGTATGCATGTTTTTTTTTTTTGTTCTATCCAAATGATGGGACCTTTGACAACACAGCCAGACACTTTCTTTGCATGCTCAGTTTCAGGAGCAGGAGTCCAATTTAACCATGCTAAATGCTTTTTTGAAGATAAAGGGTTTTCACTGTCTGAGAAGAGAGGGCCTTGTAGTTTCTCTTGTTTTCTGTGACTATGCATCCAATCCAAAGAGCATCTCAAATCTACGCTGTTTCCAGGAAACGCTTCTTCAAATTCGTTCATTTTTCTATTTCTACCTATCAAACGCTCCTGTGCCCACTCCCTCTCATCTCCATCCTGCTTTCTTTGAGTCCTGAGGGGGGGGGGGGGGGGGGGGGTTCATTGCTGGATGCTGCGGTGGATTACTTACCAAAGATTTGTACTGCAAGGATCACTTCATTTTACATTTTCAATCAAATAAAATGACATTTGGCAGATTTTCAGCCATCTTTGAATCATTATAGTGTGTGTAGTGACTGCAAATGAGCAAAGTTAACTCCCCCTCCATATTGCCTGTAGGGCTCATTTGAACTACATTGTACTTTATTTAATGCCTTCTTCTTGTTAGACTTCCTCTGACAGTCAGATTGGGAGTTTGCTCTGGCTCTCTGCTTATCAGTCGCTTTCGGACAGCTCTCCATTAATGTCCACAGGTCCTGTTTGTGCATGTGCGTAGTTCGGGTGTGTGTGTGAGAAGCATGTCTCTCTATAACAGAGTGTAAAACCACAATTTCCCTCAAGACCAATAAAGCATATAGAAAAATAAACAAGTTTGCACATGACAGCAACAATGTAGGTGTGTGCTTCTCTTTCCACATAAAGATGCTTGTGTTACATTTGGAGGGTTTTCTTTTGGAAGTTCTTTGATCTTCTTCAGTGTGTTTAAATTCAAGTCTACTCCTGTTCAACATGTTGTAATTACATAATGTTCCAATGGGGGATTCGACTAAGCGGTATAGTGTGTATCCACCAATTACCCCCCCCCCCCCCCCCCCCCGCCTCTCTGCATCACGATCCATCAGTGACAGGTGTGTTTCTTAAGCCTGAGTGCTACCGGTGAGCCGAGCCTGACAGCGTCTCTCTGAGGACAGCGTGCTAATCTGAGGCGGATTTTGGGTTTCCTGTTAAAGAGTTTTCACACTCGGATGATTCACGCCGTCCCAGCTGCTCTGTACATGAACACAGACACAGCTGTGGCTTCGTTACTCGCCACACTCAGGTTATATTTGTCTGTCTGTTGACGCACGACTGACACAGGTGTGTCCGCTGTTTATTTTGGTGGAATTCTCGACAGAGAACAAACAAGGACAAAGAAAGAAGGATGTATCGTTAGCTTCTAATCTCGCCGTTTCCCGTTTGTCATGTACACGCACTAAGACACCAGCACACAGACACGCAGACACACACACACACACACACACACACATGGGGAGAAGTCTGAATGTTTGACCTCAGTGGTCAGATGTTCAGGTATAATGATCTCATGTCTGTGAATCATGACTCATCCTTCTGTGTATTATTATGTCATCAGAACAAACACAAACAGTGTTACACAATGTACACAGTGCGGTAAATGATACTGCTACAGAGCTGGAAAGTTACCCCGAACAATACATCGCTTTTTTACTGACATTTTCTTTTTTTTGTGTGACATCTTTTTCCTTTCACACCAAACGTTTTATCACACATATCCTGTAGCTAGCCCTGTGATTGTATGGTGAACCGTCCAGGGTGTAACCCCGCCTCTCACTCAATGACAGCTGGGATTGGCTTCAGCCCTCTGCGACCCCCAACGGGAAAAGCGGTAAAGATAATGGATGGATATCCTTCTGGGCTTCTGTAGTAAGCCTCAAGTGGACACTGCAGTCGTTTGCACTTCCACGTTGGGCTTCATTTTTTTACAAAGGCAGGCTGCAGCTTGGTCTTTGGTGAAAATGCTCTCAAACATGTCCATCCTGTAAGCAATAGTCGCCCCAGGAAGAGTAGCAGTGGCCATGTGCCAAGGCTAATGGGGGACCCTAATAAACAATCGACCAAATACAGTCATAAAAGAACAAGAAAGAGCCGGATAACGACAATAACGGTTTGTTGGAAGTAGGTCTTAAGTCGGTAACTACTTTAGCACCATGAGCACAGGCTCAAGAGAGAATCAAGTTTATTTAAAGTACAAGAAGTCAATAATTGTGTTGCTCAAAAAAGAAACAGATCCCCTTTCTTCTTCCAAACCCTTCTGTCTGTTTTGCTGTTGATCCTTCATTCCCTGCTTCTAATGTTGGCACACATTCACCTGTGAAAATAAACCAGTCATAACAAGCGGAGTGAGATCACTGAACGTGTCCGACAGCAGAGAGCTCGTGCTGCTGTTAGAGCTACAACTTGAGCTGATCAGAGTAAACAAATAGTGTGTGTGGACCGCAGGGAGCATTACTGAAAGGATGGTGTGCTTATTTAAGATGGTTATCTCACCTTCCCTCTCTGTCTGACTCTCATGAGAACATCTGGATTAGTGAACCACTAATTTGTTTCCCATTTTTAGATTTTTATAGATCGGCTACAAAACTTGAGCTTGCTCCACATCAGATTTTCAAATCGTCATCAATTTTAAAAATGTGAAGGACCACAGATATAAGGACAGTTTCATCCGATTTTTACCATTATAATCCACCGGACATGTGTGTGATCAAACGTGACGTCAGAAGAATAACAAATATGGAGGACGATTGACGCTGTCAGCTGGCTTTGGGGTACGTCTGATATTAGACATTTTAAAGGCACTCGTGTTGTTGCTATGACCCCACAAGCTGGTCTTCTTTTTCAATTTTCCATTTGTTGTTGTTTCATTGTTATGCAGATGATACTCAGCTTTACGTATCAATGAAGCCCGATGGCACCAGTCAGTTCTGTAAACTAGAAACATGCCTTAAGGATGTTAGGACCTGGATGCCAAGAATGTTTTTGCTAATTAACTCAGACAAGACTGAAGTTATTGTGCTAGCCCCTAAAAACCTGAGAGACTTTTTCTAATGATATGACTGCCCCTAATGACATCAGCCTGGCATCTAGCACCACTGTTAGGAATCTAGGAGTTTTATTTTATCAAGATATGTCCTATAACTCTCACATCAAGCAAATTTCAAGGACAGCCTATTTTCACCTTTGTAATATATCTAAGATAAGGCATATCCTGTGCTCTGGTAAGTCTCTAAAGACTCTTCAACTAGTCCAAAACGCTGCAGCTCGTGTACTGACTAGAACTAAGAAAAGATGGACGGCTTGCCTGAACATTTGCCGAAGATTTCTGCCTTTTAATAAGGCAGTTTTTTCTTACCACTGTAACTTTTGCTGCTTTGCTAAAGTGCTCATGATGTTGTAATATAGCAATAAGTAAGGTCTTTTACCTGCTTTTTGTAATAGAGCTGGAAAGTTACCCCGAACAATACGTCGCTTTTTTACTGACATTTTCTTTTTTTTGTGTGACAACTTTTTCCTTTCACACCAAATGTTTTATCACACATATCCTGTAGCTAGCCCTGTGATTGTATGGTGAACCGTCCAGGGTGTAACCCCGCCTCTCGCTCAATGACAGCTGGGATTGGCTTCAGCCCTCTGCGACCCCCAACGGGAAAAGCGGTAAAGATAATGGATGGATATCCTTCTGGGCTTCTGTAGTAAGCCTCAAGTGGACACTGCAGTCGTTTGCACTTCCACGTTGGGCTTCATTTTGATTGTCTTCACCTGTGTCATTAGTCTCACTTGTGTTTGATTAACCCTGTGTCTATTTAGGCTGTTCTCGAAACCGCTTACTACATACTACTGTTGAACTTAGTATGCAGTATACTGCATACTGAGTTCAACAGTAGTATGTAGTGTGACTGCCAGTCGTCGGTTATCTTGCAGTATGCTTGGCATGGTTAAACTGGTTTTACTTAGCTGTGAATAATTTGTAGTAATAGAGCAAGCCAAGGACCCTGTAATTGCAGCTGCTTGTCCAGCTGTGGCACATGTGCTGTACAGTCTACAAAGCAGGAAAATCTGAGGTGGTAAGACTTGTAAATATATGAACATGTCATATTTGTTATTGGTTCATAATGTGGCAAGCTATTCAGTCACCAACCACTGACGAGTTCAAACAGCTGCGCTTAGGCATTTTGATCTCTGACCTGGCACTTTGCATTGTGGGAAACAGTACGCAAGGTAGACTGGTCCGATGCATACTGTACAATTTTCCCGAACCAGTATGACATCCTGGTATTTTTGGCATACTGCGGATCTCAGTTGTTCGCATACTGAATACTGCATTTTGGCGAAATCAGTACGTACTAGTAGTAAAGTATGCAGTTTCGAAAACAGCCTTATTAGTCTCTGTGTTTTTTCCCTTCTGTATCAGTTCATTGTAGTTATGTCAGATGTGGTATGTTGTCAGTCTCCCAGTGATTCCTCGTGGCTACCTTATTACATTTTGACTTTTCAAGATGTAAAGTAAGTTTTTGTTTAAAAATACATATTTTTTGGTTCTGCAATTAGGCCCTCCTACTATGTTTTTTTCCCCCCTGAACGTGACAGGATGTACCACAGAATCTGTACATTTCTCCAACTTTCCCATTCTCTACCAAAACTACACAGTGCACCTTTAAACATTTCCTAATATGTGTGTGTGTGTGTGTGTGTATATACATATATATTTAAAAGTCTGTCTGACTCTTTAATTTGACCTGTGGTCAATGAGGCTTACCTTGTCCAGTTGGTTGATGCCCTCCTCCACGCAGCAGATGGAGGCCACAGTCCTCAGAGCGTGTGCATACAGCTCTTTGAAGCGGTCCTGTCTGCAGATCTTAAACAGGGCCACTACAGCTCCTTCCTGAGAGAAGAGAAACAAAGATATTTAATGTTTACAGCCAAAGTACAATGAACATCTGCACCAATGCTGAACTGCAGGAAGTCTGGTCCTCTTGCTCATGAGATTGAGGAAAATTTCAAGCACTCTCTTAGAAAGTTACTGTTTTTGTGTTCTTCGAGGTTCAAATATGTTTAAACTTTAACATCGGGCTATAGACGCCGTGACCTAGGTGAATAGTGCACGGAGAATGAGTTCCATCCCAGCACAAGGTTAGCTTTGGCAGGTGAGATTCTTCATTCTGTCGTATTTAATCACTTTTCTGCAAAGCGAAATCAGGGGCAGACCTTTGGAAAGTTTCTTCTCCTCCATAACATCATTTACATGACTTAATTTCTGATTTGGAGAACTGTAAATTGCTGCGGTCACTTCTGACGTTTTTTTTACTTTGTGAGCTATTTTATGCTAACTGGCAAGTCTCCTCGAGCTCACATTACTCCTGTGAGAGGTAAAAGGTCAAAGTCAATGGTAAATGGACTTGGTGAATGCGCTTTTCTAGTCTTCTGACTCAAAGCGCCTTTACACTACAGGTCACACCTACACATTCACACCCTGATGACAGAGGTTTATATGTAAAGTGACCATCAGCTAATCCATTCATACACCATTGATGAAGCAGCAGGAGCAACTTGGGGTTAGGTGTCTTGCCCAAGGACACATCGGACATGTGGCTCCACATGTAGCTGGGGATCGAACCCCCGACCTTCACGTTGAGAGAAGACCGACTCGACCACTGACCCACAGTTGACCCAAGGTCTCATGAGATCCTTAAAATAGTTTGCAGGTTGAACCGGTTCTTAACTCTGATACCGTGCTATCGCCTCCGCAGACCGATACACTCGGATAGTCACATCACTAACATTCAGATACTGATATTGTAAAAACAGTAGCAGAGTATTTAACCAAATACAATAAGTTTTCCATTCAGACTTTAGAGCAAAATAACAAGAGAAACAGTAGGTATTCATCTATATTAAGGTTTTTGTTTTGTGTACTTGTTTGATGGACGCCTTGGGTGCACTAAGTTCTTTATTTCTGCATCATACCAGAGAACAAAAAGGTTGCCAGCCTGGGAAGGTAAACTTTCAGAGACGTATTTTGAGTACTTCCACAGGCCTAACATTAAGCTTCAGACCTCTAAATTACACACCACACGTCACAATGAGCCCTTGTCTTGAAGCACACATGATTGTGCAGAACGCCGGATCAAATTGCTCCTTGCTGGACTCTCTGCTGTGGGAGCCAAAATGTCCCGCAGAGCCAAGCCAACAGCAGCACGTTGCTTTTAAAGAGTCCAGGAGACCCCGAATGACCGATGGATTTGGCCGGCTTTACTCAGCGAGCCTGCCAACCACAGAACCCATCAAATAGCTCACACAATCCATCACGTCAGATCAGAACAGCCAAAATATACATATTTCATGAATGGAAAAACAACGAGCAGAAAAAAAAGATGATTTGCAATAATAGCTGAGCATTTTCTGGGAGATTATACGAGGGTGTAAACAAACAAAAATAGCTCCTGTATTGGCTCGGTGTCTACACTAAAGCACCTCTCTGACAACAAACACTTGCAGGTATTGAGTTGTGTTCAGCGTGCAGACAGATAGAATTACCTGGAGGAAGACGAGGCCTGTAACTACCAACCATTATCCTAATAAGGCCATTATACCGAGCTGGCATGGTTCATATGCTGTGAAGGCCATGCTGCAGGGGCTTGGAGAGAATAATCATCCTGCCCTCCAGCCTGACCGCTCCGCCCTGATCGCTGCCTACGCAATATTGCTCCAACGTACCTGGAAGAAGAACTGCGAACACTGACGGACAGATTTCAGTAAAACCTCTGAGAGCTCCAAACAGGCTGATCAGAGATGTGTTTGCTTAGTGATGAAGAGGCTGTTGATCCTTTCGTTTTTTCTGTGACGCAAATGTGTGTTAGCCTCCAGAAATGATGTTCAGAGCGAGTCTGTGGAGAATATCGTACGTTATTATTCACTTCTTCCTTTTTTTGTATTATTATATTATTTTCACATTTGTGAGTTTGGAAACTAAAGATGTAGGAACAACACTGCAAAAAATGTTGGTAGCAGCAAAACACTCTAACTTTGAAACCTTTGCATTAAAGGGGCAGTATGTAACTTTTTACATGTATAAATCGTTTTTTTATCTCCCATTAATAAGCGAACGGTTAACTGATGTGAAAAAGTAGATGTTCACTGTCTATCTGTGTTGCCTGTATACATTTTTTCCCCGGGTCGTATTTTCTGCGAAAGCTCCAGGAAGTGACATTTTATGCACGTTCTCAACGTCCTCCTCACTCCGCTCCTCATACAGAGATCAACAGTACAAACTCATCACACACTCCCGGTCTTCACCTGCACAGCCAGAGGCCGCCTTCCACACACTTCTATCCGCCCTAGGAGCTCTCAAAGGTGAACAAATTCATTGCACATTCCTGCTCTCAGCCAGTGCCTGCAGAGACTGTCATTTGTAGGATGGAGAATGAATACAGACACACAGACTCCTTCACAGACTTTCACATGTGTATGACCACTTACCTCCTCTGTAAACATTATGCCGGTAAATATCCAGTGTTTCACGGCCGATGATGATGCTCGTTTGTGTACGTACGAGCATGTATGACGAGCACGCGAGGGAGAGCGAGCGACAGGTTACTGGTGCAGTTCGCTGAACGGCCATGCGGTGTTGCTACAAATGCAGTATTTTTGAAAGTTACATATAGCCCCTTTAACATCTCATTTTCAAATTTTAAACCCCATTTATTCACCATTTGAACCCGCCTGTAAACATGTTATTTCCTGCTGTAAAAACAACAGTTTTTTAATGTTGTGTGGCTGTGACTTCCGGGGCTTTTGGAGCCAGCCTCAAGCCGACATTGATGAACTTCAGGACCTTTTAATGAATCCAAATATTGAACTGATAAAAGCGTATTTTTTAGCATGTTACCAAAGTATTACCAACCTGTTTTACATTTTCACATTAGTTTCCTTGTTATTACCCTTAGATTCCAGTGACATATTACCCAGATACATTGTTATTGTGAGGCCATTAGGTACTTTGGTAATTACATGTTATATACATATAGCTCTTTATTACCCCACTATTAGCATCTTATTAGCGTGATGTAATGTAAAGAGCTTGTGAATTTCATGTACCTGATGAAAGCAGTGAAAAGTGAACTTCAAATTTAAGACAGCTTTTCACTTCACTTTCTTCTTCTGTCTTCCCACCTTAAGATGTCCATTTATTCTATATCATTTAAGCTGTTTCAAAATCCAATGAGAAATAGAAATGGATGAAAAAACTAAAAAACTCCGACATGACTAACAGACAGTTTAATATCAGACAGTGATCACTTTTGTTGGTTCAGTATTTAAAGACGTTCTCCTGCCTCTCCTTTTCACAGATCGTCGGGCTCGTTGCTGCTTCTTCCTCTCTTCCCCATCAAATGACTTGCACTTCTTTTGTTTCCACTGACTTCATCCTCATTCCTTCAGTGAAGCCCACAGAGCACATTTATCCTCACGCTCATGCATCCCGCTGCTCGTCTGCATAAACATAATCATGTGAAACTCGACTACTTGACTAAAAATATCTCTCTGCCCATTTGTTTGTATGTAAGAGCCTATAACAGCGTGTCATTTCTTTCCATCTCACAGTTTTCTGAGCTCGGCGCTCTGGCCGTTTTCATGAGTTGCTGCAGACAGTTTACTCCTTGAATTTGCAAACAAAAAGACTGTTTGTAAAAAAAAGAAAAATCAATCGTTCTCAAGTACCTCATTGAGCTAAGCAATGCTTGTTAACAAAGGGAATAACTGAATTTTCCACCCAAACCGGGACAAAGGTGATGCATTTATTTGAGTCCCTTTCCTCCAATCCTAAAGAAGATATTACTTTTACATCTTCATCTGATCAACTGTATTTCTAAACCTCTTTATGCAATGTTTTCATGCTTCTTACTAGAGCTGAGGTATTGCCACGTCATGCCCTCGATGCATTCAGTGTCAGGAAAACAAGGACACACACACACACACACACACAAACACACACGCTCGAGCATCCTGCCAGCGCGGACTCGTCCAGATCAGTATCCATCATGACAGGAAGGTAAACACGGAGACAGCTAACTCGCTTGTACATCATGACACAGTTGCTCTCTGATATTTCAGCAGCTGTTTGATTTATGAAGTGGCACATGGCTGCGTATTAAAAACTGTCAGCTCGTAGCGTTTCTCTGTTATACGAGCTGCACGTTGGTTCTCACTACTGGGCTTCACTTTTACTCACAAAGTCTGCAGGGAGTGCACCAAAATAAGAAGCTAAATCACCAGAAAACAACAACATGTTTGTCTTTTTACTCCTTTACCTCTACAATATCAATCAATCAATCTTTATTTACATAGCGTCAATTTACACCAAATGTTATCTCGAATCACTTTAAAAAAGTGCAGGTAAAAGACCTCAGGCCCTGTGTCCCACCTAGCGTTTTTTTCTGAGCGCCAGCGTCTTTTTTCAGTTGTTTTCAATGAGTAGAGAGCGTTCACAGCAGAAAGCAACCGCCTGGATAAAAAGCACAGCGCCCAGCGTCTTTTTTTTTACAAGCGGTCTGCTGTTTTTGTGCGGCCGCTCCGGGCGCTCAAGTTGAAAACCTTTCAACTTTTCGGAAAGGCGCTGTTGACGTCACGGGCGCTCTTTTTAAAATGTAAGATATTCCCCGTATTTTAGCCTCCTACGGATCGTGTCTTGTACTCACATCCTCTTTGCTCCATGTCTGATCGGGTTAAAAACTATCTCAAATTTAAAACAAGCAGTAAAAAGTAACTGAGTAGTGTCGGTCATACAGCGGCTGTTGTCAACAAACTGTTGTCACAGAGACAGGACGGACGTGCAGCGCTTTTTCTTCTCAGAGCACAAACGCTTCATGCAAGCACTCCCAAGAATAGAGCCATCAATTTTCTGCCCGGAAAAAGGTGGACACGAGGTCTTACTCGTTTCTATAATACAAAGACCCAACGTTACTCTATCATTAGCACTCTGCAGCATTTAGCTAAGTTACAGTGGTAAGAAAAAAAGTCCTTTTCAGAGGCAGAAACCTTGAGCAGAACCAGACTCATGATGAACAGCCGTCTGCTGAAGCTGCACCAAGCTTGAAATACTCCATCCAAGGATGACCCTGATGAAGGCCACAAGCCGAAACACGTTGGCCTAATTAGTTAATAAAGTTGAGCTTCATACTAGAAGTGTTGCGGGAGCTTTTTGACCTCTCAAGCCTTTCACTCTTCATTGTTAGTTGGTGAAGTTGTGTATGAAAATCCCGCTCTGCTCCTTCAACACACCAGTGAAGGACATGAAGCTTGACTTGTTCAGTGGTGTAAATAAGTGATATTTAAAGTGCTTTTAGATAAATGTGTGAAACTTTTTCTTTTTGCCATCATTATCGGGTCATCAAACTCAGTCACGGCTGTTTTAACTCTCACTGTTTGATTTGTTCTGACCCGCTGTGTGGTTCATTTAGTCGTCACAAATCAGTCACGATGAACTGATCATTCATGCTGTGAGTCTCAGTCACATTTAAGTGCAGCCACAAGCTTAACAAGAGAGAACCTCACATACATTATGAGGCACCTGAGCAGAATTAAACGACAGATTTGTTTTTTTTAAATATGAGTCATTAAGGCAGGTGCGAGGGGAGAGATGTTTGGATGTCAAGCTCAGATTGTGTTCGCTCAAAGAGCACAACGTACACTTTCTCGTGGTTCTCTTTCATTAGACGATTTTTATTTGTCACGCATGCTTTGATTTTAAAACATGAGTCATTATTTAAAGCTGCTATCATTAACGCCTTTTAGTATTTCAAACAACGACTTGTATATCTAAGGAGATGCACGTGTCAGGTTCAGACATTATCATGAGATTGTTACCTACAGAATACCTATAACCAAACTGTGTACTAAGGGTTTTTTTCAGCAGTGGGGAAGTAAGCAGAATCTCACAAGTATGTTTATGTTATGTAAGGACCAGAGGTGGGAAAGAAAAATCGATTCATGTAAAGATCAAGATTCTTATCTTGTGAGATTTTAGATAGATTCATAACTTCCAAAAATCTTTTTTTTTTTTTTTTTGGGCTAATCAGTCCCCCATGCTAAGTGCTAATGCTAGCTCTTTAACTCAGTGTGATGCCAAATGGAGCCGCAAGACATTCAGCCAGTCTCACAGATGATGGGAGTAGATCCTGAAGTATGTACTAATTCATAACTAGACTTTGACTCATGACTCATGAATCATGAATCGTTTTGACTTGAGATTCTGAATCGAATCATGACCCCAAGAATCAAAAGCAAATCAAATCTTGAATCACCCAAAGATTCCCAGCCCTCGTTAGGACCAATGAGAAACTACACCTTCTCCACTGGGGGCAAGCTCTGCATGTCATGGAGAGTTGTATGTAAACTGCACTGGGATTGAAAATGTTTTGATGAATTTATGAATACTGAAGGGATCCTAATACAGTAATTTAGTCTATTTTTTTTTTCTCTGTCTAACTGTCTGTTTGTTTTCAATTGCCAAATTGTATACTGTCATGTGGATGTTGCTTGCCTGTATTTAATTATTTTTTAAAAACTACAATATATAAAAATAAAGGGGGTTAATTAATGGAACAGGGGTATTGTAGTGAAGAGCTGTGAGTAGTCAGAAGAGAAGACAGAAATATCACATCTCCCCCCCTGTATTTAAACAACTAATCACTCTTTTATTTTAAACAACAGCACAAGAAAAGCCATCAGTGTACAGAGAGTGATGATGAGTAAAGAGCCAGGTAAACCGCGTTGCTGTAAAGGGTGTGTACTGTAAGTGATGGACAAACTGGTGTTAGCTAATTAATAGAGATTGAACAGGTGGAGGGTGTTTGGTATCGGGTATTCATTAGCCGCTATTGAAAGGCTGGTTTCCTCCACGCTCCTCCTGAGGGAGTTAAATAAGGTGGAGCGGACTGAGAGGCAAAGACGCCTGAGCAACCTGCGTTTGTGCTCAGTCCTAATGAGAGCTGACAGTATTGATCTGACAATCTGGCAGCAAAGGAAGTGTGTGTGTGTGTGTGTGTGTGTGTGTGTGTGTGTGTGTGTGTGTGTGTGTGCCATCAGGAAGAGTCTTATCGAGAGTATCCTGGACGCAGACTAATGTCCTACTGAGACTTTCTGTCTGCTCTGTTCTGTCTTATCTCGCGGTGAAGAGCTTTGTAAAGAGATATCTGACGGTCTGACGGTCTACCGCTCCGGAGGATGAACATTTAAAGGTGGAGATGCTCATTAGAGGGAGGGGTCTAGAATAAAAAGGAAAGGGTGGAAGTTTAACATCAAATGAAGCTGCCTCTGCCAAAGACAGGGTGGGAAAAATGGTACGAATATATTAGATCACGCTGCTTACTTGTCGCTGACGTCAGGATTTCTGACATAAGAGGTTTTTTGCACAATTAAATACGTCAGTGGGGGCGGGCTGCTTCTCGGACACATACATTTAAATTGATATTGTTGAAACTCCTTTGAAATATCAAGTCATTAAATCAAGTTAGGTCCCTAAAAAGGATGTGCCGTCTTTCAGGTATTTTAGTTTTCAGCCAAGCGGCCTTCTTCAGATCGTGAAGGTGAATGGAGGTCATGACATTTACAGGGGGTGGGCAAGTTAGGGGTTCAAAAAGAACTGTAAGGACATCCTGAGGTCTCATATACTGTTCATGATGTCTTCACAATATGACCACAGTACCTTGGCGATGATGCTGCAGAGCTGAGGTCCGTCCTGAGTGAGGGACAGCAGGTTGCTGATGGCACTGCCGATGGTGAGAACGTTGTCCGACGACTCGATCTGTTTGATTAAGACCTGCAAGTAAGATAAAGAAAACATTAACATGTAATTAAGAGTGAAAGTGTCAGGGTACTAATGGCCTAGTGGTTAGTTCACACCCCAAACTCTCCAAAAGCAGGCAGCACGAGTTCAAACCCCCCCATGGCTCCTTTGCACTAAGGGTTAATTATATATTACACAACACATGACGGACTGAACACGTACCCGGATCTCATTGGCTAAAGCCATGTCGATCATGTTGCTGAAAGAATCGCTGACGTCGGTCAGGATCTCGTGGATTGCCTCTCTCATGGACTTCAGGAAGTACTCGTCATCAGTGTGAAGGCACCTGTGGGTAAAAGGATTCCACATTAAACTCACTTAAAACTGTTTATTATGATGTATGTGTTTTATTATGTTAAGAGTTTTACCTCTCTGTGATGTTGGTCAGCTCCATACATTTTTCCAGCAGGGATTTCTCGTACTGCAATGAAACAAGACGAGGACATAAATCTGTCATTAAATCAGAAGGAAGAAAGTTAAGAAAATATGTTTTATATTGTATGAAAGTTCATTCTATGCAGAAAAATGTTCTTCTTTGAATTGAGTTGCACTCAGTTTCAATTTAAAAACTCTCCAAAGGTTTATATTAGGGCTGTCAAACAATTCATTAAATTTCAATTGTTAATCACGATTTATTTCATTTTGCTCGCATGTGTGAAATTGCTTTTCAAAATAAAATAGATGACTGATCTGGCACTACTACCACCCGACGTCCATGATGCCCAGCGACTACCATCGGACTGTGTTGTCCCCACAACCACCATCGTCCTCATTCATGCACGTCCTGCTCCGACCTCCACCTCAGCAAGGAATTTGGAGCTATTATATGATTGGGTCTATTTTAGACCTTTTTTTTAACAGCATGAAAAAGTCTGCATTATATTTTAATTGGTGTGTCTTGGGGCCTTATTTTGAAACTTCAGTGCCTGACTTCCTTTGAAGCGTCCTACTCTCAAATAGGATTCTTTAAAAGGACATCAGACTTTCACCTTCTGCATCTCAGGTGGTGTACTCCGCGCGGCGCCGTACTCATGCACCAGTGAGCGCACGTGACAGTTGGCCCTCACGGCGGTGCTGTGGACCCTCTGCCAGCGACCTTTCTCCAGCCGCTGGAACATCTTCCCGAGCTCCGTGCTGACCACAAGCGCTCGACGTAGGAGTGTCTGCAGGTTGTTCCTGGCCACGTGGTCGCCTGCACCGACGCCCGAGGACACGATCAGCTCTCCCTGCTGGGCGTCCTCCTCCACCCCGATGGGTTTGGCCTGGAGGACGCACATACACTCCACCTCCGTCATGTGGCGGAGATCCTCCATCCAGCGCTGGACCGAGTCAACCTGGAGGGACTGCATGCGGGTACTGTGGGAGAAAGAAACCAAACGATAAAGAAAGCCTGACTTTGTTAATTCACTTAAAAGATTATTTAAATCTAACAGCAGCAGAGACCTGAGTAAGTAGATAACCAAGTAAAACAAAATATATGGATTTAAACTTTAAAGGAGCAATCAGTAAGATATATCCTGACTGAAATAAAGTGACCTTACTGTATGATCAGATATGAAGGAAACATGCTATGTTGAAGCGTTGGCTTCTCTGACAACAATGCAGCAGCCAGTATGTCCTCCTTCTAACTTTAGATTCTGGTCCTGAATGATCTGGATTTGTTTGGACCAGAGAAGGTAGGCGGTTTTAAGGCACCCCCACACGGCCGTTATGGACACCCCTCGGTTTTCCAGATATGAGAGCAGTTGTCAGTTCAAACCAACAGGTGTTAAAAAACTTTTTAAGGCCAAAGCAGTGCTGGCTAAACACTGAAGCTTCAGTGTCCAGGACATGGTAACCTGCGTGCACATCGACTGCAGTCAAGACCACACTAACTGAGACCAAGACATACCAGAGACAGACCAGAGTGCTCTGAGAGCGAGGCAAGACCACATTCTTCTTAAAATGTTGTGTACTTAAAGTAAACATTGTAATTTTCCTGCAGAATGGAGGACCACTTTAACAACATGCTAAACTGAGCAAACAACCCCCCTTCCCCCCCAGACTCCAATCTCCCGTAGGACTGACCCTCTAATGAACACAGACTTAAGGGGGAAATCTAGAGTTCAGCAACTTGTTAGTGAAAGCTCCCTAAAAGAGGAGCCGTCAATAGACACAGACTCCTTTGAGTCCACACGTGGGAGAGGGTCTCTAATGAAGCTGGATATTTCCCTCCTGGATTTTCTTGTATTGTTTTTTAACAAGATGGCAGCACACTGGAGCAATAGGATATTGCTTTGGGATTATATATTGTTTTTTCTGATTTAAGAGAGGCTTTAAGGTTATGTGTACACTCCAAACAAAGAAAGATTTAGAAATTGACCAGCAACAGCGAACTTCATCACGTAAACATCTTGAAGGAAGGTGTTTGAATCATTAGAAAACCACGACTCCAATTTTTTTTATCCACTATCAAACCACGAGGAGGGGAGCTGTTTACTGAAAAGAATCAATGTGGAGCTTTTGTGAAGGTCAGAGAAAGGTCTCATTAAGACATGACAAAGAAAAAAAATACAGCAAGCCAACAAGTAATGCCTCTAAACTGATCCCCACACAGATATCCTTACACAAAATAAAACACAAAAAGGGAAAAAGACAGCATGGAAAATCAATTAACGGTGTGTTTTTTCTGGGTGCAAGAACTTGAAACCCAGAAGAACACATTTATGTCACATGCCTTGAAGCTTTCTTCAGCTGTAACTTTTATCATATCGAAGACTCATTTGTCAAAACGTGCAAAATGCAAAGAAATCAGTCATCAAATCGAATAACTTAAACTTTTTTTTCCTCATCGCCCGCCTCTCTGCCTGCTCTTCTTCCCTTGCTTCAACCTCTTTCTGCGTTTTAGCCTCCCTCTTTTGCCACATGGGAGATACAATTGGTGCTAAATGTGCTTTGTGACAGAAGGCAGCGCGGAGGCTACTGATGATGATCCAAAAGTTTGAACTAGCTAAAATCGTTTTGTCAAAACACACCTTTTCCTGAAACAGAAAGTTGTGTATTAGAGAGCCCGGATACACACACTCACTCAGACTCACACATTGTACATGTACATAAATATGTAAATAAATTGTTGATCGTCTGTCAGACAAGGAGGTGGAATAAAAATTCAGAAGTATTCAAATCTGTAGGTAGCAGAGCGTGGAGGCTCACTGTTTAAAACCTGCTCCAGCAAATAAATCGCCCTCAATCTGGGAAAAGGATGAAGATGTAATAAGCTCTAAATGTTGAGTTTTAAAATGAACTGCACATTGTCACATTATGTAGCTTTGATTAATATGAAGGTTGTTCTCCTAAGTGGGCTAAATGGCTTTTTACTGATCACTGTGATGTCGTACAAATGGATGAAATATGAGATTGAATTTAAATTGCAATGATTAAAGTAGTTTACATGTCCTGAATGTTCCTAAGAAATAAAATATAATCGAACTTCTCTTTCTCACATTTAAAAACCATCAGTAACAGCGTGCCTTGTTGGGGATTAATCACACAGTTGAGAATAACACAGTGACTCAGATTAAGTGAGTCAAGTGAGCCACGAAGAGCTCGGTCTCTGTCACGGATGAAGAGGATATGAATAGAGCTCTCCATTTTTAATTGGCATTATCTTCTGACACATTTCACCCAATTAAGTCTCGCAAGAAATGTCCAGAAATGTCCGTGATCTTATGCAGCTATCGTGTTTCTTTAAAGTGCAGAAGTGACTGAGTCAGAAAAAACAAACAACCAATTGGATCTAAAAAAAGGTACAGTTGTTCTGCAGCCGTATGCAGAATTCAACCAGATGGGACAATTTCAGACCGTTATCCACAGTTATATAACGACATCATATATGAGGATGAACTGGTTTTGATTTACACGACCATCAAACCACCAAACCTTCCCTTTCACCGCACGGTGGGGGGGGGAGATGATAATAATAGGTTTGTTTTCCAAAGGAGGGGAAGTGGTGCTCTTCAGCTCGCAGGGAATGACAAATATTTACATGCAGGGCCAATAGAAGGTCAGACGCGAGCGGCTCTATTATCGCAGACGGGATCCATGCGGAGATGAAGCACCACGCTTTCAAAGGACGGGATTGACAGGAGACTGAACAACAGCGGCAACAGAAGCACAAGCTGCTTTAGAGAAGAAATACTTTTTGTGAAATTGTTCCAAGGTTTCAGCACGATTATTGTACGGAGTGTGAAAGTGTATTTAAGCTCCTGTGAGGAGTTATTAGCTGCTTGAAAAAAATAAAAACTGAAATGTATTCTTTAGTTTTTATTTGAAGTATCAAAGTAAAAAGAAACAGAAAGGTTGGCATACAAATGTCCTTCAACTTTCCTTATCCGGGTAAAAAATAGCAACACTACGAACGCACAAACGATACTTCGATATGTTGTGTTGCTATTTCCAACCCGGTTAAAGGAAACTAAAAGGACATTTGTGTGCCGACTTTTGTGTCTCTTTTAGTCGTGTTGCGGTCGTGCACCTGGAATCGTGTTTACTGTCGAGTGTGCTCCATTTTTGCTGTTTAAGTATTAAAGTAAACCGAGAGCATCAGAGAGAATATATTTCTATAAAGGTAAATGTCTGTCCCACCTGACTTAAGTAGGAGTCAGAGGTAACTACCAGTACGTTGCAGGAACGACATCCTTTAAAAAAAACCTACATCACCAAAGATTCATTGTGAGTGGTGAGTGGCAGTGACAGCAGACACTCAAACTAAAGACAGAGGACATTTCTCATGAAAAACATATATACAAGACAAAGTCAGCAGAGATTCATCGTCCCACTTTGTCCACAGGGGACACACTCCAAAATCCACACTGAACAAAAAAATCCTCAAAGGAGCTTTATGTAAAGCTCTCTCCTTTTTATGCACCGACCTGTATTAAGATGGACAGAGAAACAGCTGTCTACGAGTGAAGCCAAATATTTAGCGCTCCCCCTGCTGACTAGCTGCAGTAAAGGTCCTCCATGTTAACAGATGGGACATGGGTCAATCTATAAAGTTAAAATAAACATCAATTTAAACCAATTTAAACCCAGATTCTGTCGTTATAGATAGTTGTTATCATGCTGACTTATGTACAAGTGTTTATGTTATGGTCATAGGAGAAAGTGTTATTTAGGTTCACTGTAATACTGACCTGAACTGACGTGTAAATCATGTAAAGGCTGCGTTATTTTTGAAGCAAATCTGTGGTTCTTTTACATAACTGAGAGTTTGATTCGACACAGATGTCAATAAAATAAAAC
Source organism: Labrus bergylta (assembly GCF_963930695.1). Lineage (NCBI taxonomy): Eukaryota > Metazoa > Chordata > Actinopteri > Labriformes > Labridae > Labrus > Labrus bergylta. The sequence goes on along the minus strand of NC_089201.1, from coordinate 16,303,040 downwards.
TTCATGTTGTGCAGGAACTTTGGGTGTCACAGACATGAGAGGGAAGACAGAAAATGTTGAGAGATGAGGCGACACATTGTTGGGTTTTTAAATAAATCTGCAACTTTGCTTATAACCCACATAAGACTGCATTAAGTAAAAACTTTAAAACTGCTCAATTTGAAGAATTGCTTTGTGGTCAAACATGCAGAAATCATGTCCTGAATCTTGCTGCTGAGCTAAAGTCACTGTGAGCTCCCTCTTCCTGTTACACTTCAGGAGAAAATGTCAACTTGAGCTTTTAGATGATTCACTTTTTTGTTGTAACTTTTTATGAGACATGGAGTTGTTCTGCTGGATGAGTCACTGAGAGGTTTCTGCTCAGTAATCGTCCCTCTGATTCAAACCCACATTTATGAAACAGAGAGGTTGGGGACTGCAGAGTCAGTCTGTCTGTGTGTGTGAGAAGTTGTTTTTTACGGTTAAGATTAGGTTTGGTTAAGGGCTATATTTAAGCATTTATGTAATGATCTTCAAAATCAGTTGTATGGGTCAGAGATCAGTGTGCTCCTGGCCTTAAGGGGGAATAACGACAAGTTCAGCCAGACCTTATTTGAAGCAGGTATAGCATAAAGTCAAGATCAGTTTGGTTATGTAGGACAATAATGTAACAAATTTGAGTGTTGCAATCATAGACTATGGTTTAAACCTACACATTTTCCATCACCTGGGTTGAAGCAATGAAACTGTCTCCCTAACATTTTATTTGTCTTTGAACACTTTAAATGCAAGTTCAAGCCAACAACATTTGTTTCTTACCTGCTGGTAAATGCAGTGACTCATCACACAACATCAATATTCAGTTATCCTCCAAAGCAAATGGTATAAATTAGTGCCCAACCGATTCATCGGCCAGCCGATATATCAGCCAATTTATCGCAGATATACGCCGATATTACTAGATTTATTGACCAGTCAGATAGCATTTAATTTCAGTTTCATTGTCGTAAACTACCAGTTCTCTTTCACCCACAGAGTGTGCGATATGGATAACAACGAGCATCATCACCCTCCAGAGTGTCGAGCAGTGATTACATTTCCAGCTGAGTGACCATCTTGTCTTCCTTATAAATCTTTTCCACAAGTGTTTGAGAACTGCGTTTGAGGGATCAATTCAATAAATGTGTACATTTATATTTATCTATCTCTATAGATTTCATAAGAAAGATATCGGTCGATAAATCGGTATCTTTATCGGCCCCAAAACTCTCATATTGGTCGAGCCCTCGTATAAAGACTTTCTGATGCTAAAATGACCCTCAAATGAACCAAACAGTTACCTTGTTCAATTCCAAAACCAACACTCATTCACATCACATGCTTTAAAGATTGAAGATTGAATCGTCTGCTGACAGCCTTTTCACTCTGAGGGAAACCTTCACCACACAAAGAAAGAAAGACGGAAACAAGCACAAACACGGACCTCTGACAGAATTCCATCACAGGGTGTGAGTCAGATTGTTTGAGGCTAAAAACAGCAACAGCATCCGCATGAAAAACACTGTGAGCATTAATCTCTTAGCGTGTGCTGTCAGTGGGTTGTTTGCTAATCGCATCATGAAGATAAGGGAAATAAACGAGGGACAGACACATCTCTACTAGCTTCATGTCGGGTGTTTCAGGTTAGCTAGTTAGCAGCAGACAGGCAGCTCTGAAACCTTCATGGAGCACCTGTTGTCACTCACGTTAGGCTCTTATTGAACAGCAGAAAGTAGTTTATTCTTCAGGGGTGGCTGGACATTACTAGACCTGTGTCATGTTTTTCTAGAGGCTATGAGTGTATGTAAAACGCTTGATAGATCATGAGCACAGGTTGAGTGATGTTGGCTTCTCCTCGGTCAACCGTTGGAATTATAGTTTCCTACCGATGTTTTCAATTAAGGTGAAGCTCTGAGTCGCTCAGTCAGTCTGGTATGAAGAGCATGTGTGACATTAACACTTCTTAAAATGCAGATTATTAGCTCCATGCTTACCTTGAGCATGTATTGGTTATAGATCTTAATGTGATAATGCTGAAACACTTTGTAGTGTTTGTTTCAGAGGAACTGCATATTGCTAGATTACACGGCTATGGAGAAGGCGCTGTGTTTAAAAGTTTGAACTCTGGAACCAAGCGGCAACCTCCAGTCTTGAAAAAATGAAGCCAATGCGGAAGTGCAAGGTCCTGCAGTTCGTCGAGTGTCCGCTTGAGGCTGGCTCCAGGAGCCCCGGTAGTCACAAACACACCACAGCCAAAAAATAAACATGTTTACACCTTGGTATAAAAAACTAAATAGGTCTGATCACTGGCACACACTGTACGGGGATTTTTTTTTTTTTTCAAAACTGCTCCATTTGTAAACTCTAAATTTGTCGCGGGCTGTGGTCTCCGTACTTCACATCTAGTATGTTATCTTAGGCTGAGAGCTCTACTACCATACAGGTAGCTAGAAGGGTTGCAAACTCCAAAAAAATAAAAACAGATGGGAGTAGAAAGGCCTGCACAGAGACTGCATGTTGTGGACGTTGCTGAATGAAGGATAGTCGTCATATAGGAATACAGTTTAAACCAGTGGTTCTCAACTGGTGGGTCGGGATCTAAAGGTGGGTAGCGGAGCTGTTTTCAGTGGGTCTCTAGCATATGCCTGGAAAAAAACCTGGTGTCAAACAGTTTGTCAAGCGCTTTTTAAACACATTTGTTTTGTTCAGTTTGCAGCTTCCGTCAAATATTTTGCATCGTCTGAGCCACAAAACAGCTGCCAACTGCACAATTCTGCATTAAATAAATCTGATTGGTTGAAAAATATCTGAAATAAGGGTCAATATTTTCCAGGGAGGAGTTTGTGATGGGTCCTGAGGCTAGATGAGTTGAGAACCACCCTCTCTGAAAACCCCCAAAACAGACTGTCTTCTTCACCAGTGAGACATGTTCTTTTTTACAGTGAGTAAATGAATCAATGTTGACTTTTTGTCTCAAACTCTAGTCTCCTAGGCTGAGTCACGTGTTAACCCATCAAATAAACCAGCTTTGTTTTACTTTAAATTCTGACTCTTGGCTCAAATGTTCCACAACAAGAAAATGGAGAAAAAAAGTCTAAGTCTAAAGTAACAAGAACAAATCTACAAATGATCACAATATGTGTCCACAAAACAAACACTTTCTGATCAGATTGGAGACTGGAAGGCTCTGAGGATCAGTACTTGGAGGAGTTTTGGATTAAAGCCCTGACTAAATGTTTTAACACATCGTCTGTCCAATTCTCAATTGTCCACAGACTTCATGAGAGTATCATTGGCACACCACCATGCTTTTTTTTTGGAAAAGAAACACGGCAACATGTGTTAGCTAATCCGTCATTTTTCTGGATCTGACTCTGCTCAGTTTATTCCCATCACAGTTGTCTGTTATGAAAGTAATTCAGCAAGATGTAAGCAGGACGAAGGCCTCCACTGTTGTCCAACGTCTGGTTTTCATGGATATCACAGTCTGACGCCTGATGTCACTTATGAACAAATGGAAATTTGAGTCGGATACCACAAAAGAACCGCAGTCCAGAGCTGCACAGTGAATGGAAAAGTGGGCAGAGTGAGCTGCAAGATTTTGAGGAGCAGACCATTGTGGCTTTGGCTCCCAATGACGGAGGAAACAAGGACACTGTTGTCCCACAAAGTAATAAATATGGAGGCAGATATTCAAAGAGACCAAATAGGATGTTAAAGAATTCTTACAGACTGAAAACCAGAAAGTCTCCAAGCAGAACTCTCTGAACAAACCGAGGCTACAGCTGCACTGGGGAGGAACAAATCGCTGCCTCACCGTGTAAAGAGGCGACGGATGAGCTCAGCAAATGGTGAAAGCATATGCCTAATGGTACTTTTGGATGTGTAGGTCACGCCTTGATTTTTGCGGGCGAAGGTCGAGTCTGCGCTCCTCCCGAAGTAGCGCCTGGTAAGGGGATAACGTGGCCTCTGACGGGTATACAGCTGAATCCTGGCAGCAGAGGCAAACATCTGACTTCCAGATGTTTCAGACGGCCTCTAATGTTTAGCCAAGAGCCAGACTCACCTAAAGCAGAACACTCTGTTTTTTATTTGCTCTGTCTCTCAGTCTGACTGATTCTGACTTAATTCTCTGTCGTTTGTTCTCTTTTTGACTCACACGCCTGCACGCACACATCTCCTGTTCACAAAAATATACCTATCGCAGTTTGTGCAAGACATTAATCTGACACTCAAAAGTGTCCTTTTTGGGGGATTGTTGTGACCCAAAAAGCTTGATTTTGTGGATAGGACAGTGAAAAGTGTCCCGCCTGCATGGAGGACTACACCCTCTGTACATGGGGCACGCACACTATCCTCTAGGCTACCAGCGCCCCTGGATTGCAGTTTTTTGACTTTTTTTATTGGTGGGTATTGCAAACAACAACAACAACAAAAACACTTTGGAACCTTTGGTTGATTGGTCAAATTTGTAGAAAAGCGTTCATTAGACAAAATGGCAGCTGGTCTGAATGCACGGGGCTTTGCTACGTTTGTTGTGATTGAGATGTAATTACTTCCTGGATTGACAGGTCAATGCTTTGGATTCTCTGGGCCTTTAAGTCTGAGTCTTAAAACATCTGTAGCAGACCGCTCTTACTTTATGCCTTTTTCCCACATTCTGTGTTTTTCTCCTGCATGAGCTAACTCACACTTCTGCAACTTCACACAACCCTGCATGGAGCTGCACACTCAAATCAACAACATAAAAAGAATAGAAAAACACACCAACACATGACGAACAGAAACTTGGATAAGCAGCTCAGTAATGACCCAACCTCTTTCAGACTGTAACCTGAGGCCCCCGATCGTCCAGATAAACCGCTCCGTGCAGAGCGCCGGTCCTGTTGTGTAGATGTTTGTCATCTAAAAGCATGTGTGTGCGCTCCATCTGTGTTTGCAATTTATTCTAATACAATTCAGTCATTTGGCTCCTTTCATCACCCGATTTACTGACTGAGCCATGCGCTGAACAAATAGGATCTATGTTTGAGAGAGCGTGTGAGGGACAGACAGACAAAGACAGCAAGGTTTGTTTGTGTGTGTGTGTGTGTGTGTGTGTGTGTGTGTGTGTGTGTGTGTGTGTGTGGTAGCCTGTGTATTGCGTGACAGCTGCACTGATTTGATATTGAAGGGCGTTCATTACACATCTTCTGCGGCACTGTGTAAGCATTCGTAAACACACGACTGTCAGAAGATATACATTCAAATGTATTATCGATGACTGAAATAGACTCCAACCAAAGCAGCTGATGAAGAGGCTTCACCAGCGTGTGACACTTTGCACTTCACAACAAACACATTCATCACGGCGCTGGTAGCAAGTTTGTCATTCAGATCTGCAGAAAAAGACTTTAGTGGTTTTCGTTTATTTGAAGATTGATGTCCATGATGTTTCTGAAAACACACAACGGGGCTTTGGATTGGTTTTCTTTGGCTTGACGTTATAAAACCCGAGAAAAGAAGGAGGTGGTCAATTGAAGCAAAAACAAACTTAATGTTACTGATTGTATCATGAACGAGCTGGAGATGAAAGCTGTTTAGCTGATGGTTTGATGCTCATGTGTTGGTCAGCTGGCAGGTATTGAAACAACTTCTCTGTTTTTGCTTCAGTGTCCAACCGGATTATTTGGTTTCAGCCGCTGACGTCTGTGCGCCGATGTGCACCTCAGATATGCAATTAAAATCAGGACAGATGTTTTCAGCTCATGTGTGTGAGCGAAGACAGGGTTTGTGTGTGTTTAAGGATGTGTATTTGCATTGTCACTAAGGTTTTGACCTTTACACCTCTTTCTATCGGCTGAATCTTTGTGGATTTAGGATCCTGACTGAGAGTGATTTATTGGTTTGAAGGTGATGAACAAACAAACATCAGCTGGTCAATATTTCCCCAGGACAGATATGAAGGAGGAGAGGATGTAATTTCCATCGGCAGCTTCTCCGATGTCAGTCCATAGAAACCTGCCACACAACTCTGAACATCATCTGAAGTTTATTAAGTCTGAGTTACAGATGAGGCCCGGAGTTGTCGATCGTGCAAATAATTCAAGTCTGATGAAAACATTTATTTTGGGTTTAAAACTGTATTTAACTTTTTTAACATTTAGTGTCATGGAGCTCAGTGTAAGTTCAAGCAGGAAGACAGGTTACATTCTCTCACACATTTATTCATTTTCTTCATTGAACTTAGCCCCTCCCTCTCTACCACTTCCTCCGTCTCCCTGCTCTGGTGATCAGCTGATTTGGGGCGTTTACTCTTTAAGTAATAATCCAACCCGACTCTGCCACAACCTCTCTCAACCAATCATTCTGCCGCGGCCTAATTTTAAAACCTGTTCTCTCTCTTCCTCAGTCAGTTTGTCATTTCAGTGCGATCGCTGTGACCCTCCTGTGACCCTCCTTTGACCCGGTCAGCTCCAGTCCAGCTCAGCAGAGTCCAGCTCAGCCTCAGAAACCCACTCCTCATCACATCCTGCATTCTTCTACCACCACCACCAGGGTCTACACTCCATAGGGGGGTATCCTACTGTCGGCCTCATTACCTCATCGAGTACATGACGTCTTCATGATGGAGTCTAATCCCCAAAGACTTTGCACATTTATTTCCTAAATTGTTGAATAAATAATTGTTCATTCTTAACTAAGTCTCTCCCGATTGAATTTATTTATCACCATTTGAAGCTACAGAGGGCAGCCAAAAAAACTCTAAGACTGAGGTTTTAAGAAGACCAAACCAAGCTAACATTAGGCTGCCACAAAGAAAGGGACTATGACTTTGATTGGAAACAATATAATTTAACCAGCCACGGTGTAGCGTAACTGAAATCGTAATTAGGACAATAATAGAGCCAGTGCTGGTCAAACAGAGAAAATATCACAAATTCTGCTGAGCAGGCACTGAGACATTCCTGGTTAACAACACCTGTAGTAATTCCTAAAACGTGTCATGATAATGCAGATGCATAAGCGTGTAAATCAATTTTTCTGTTTCCAACTCAAAACAGCAGCCCACAATCTGTTACAAAACATGTCAGAGATAAATTCATCTCCTCACAGACCACAGAGGCCGTCTAATGACAAAGCTAGACCCCGTCACCTTAATCTATGAGCGGCTCAGATACCAGTGTCTGTCACACCACTGACACCATTACAGCTCATTATCAGACTGAGATAGAGGCCACAGTACGCTTCATGTGGTTAGAATGGGGTTATTTCTATCACGGGTGTTATTGATTTTTTTTTGTGTTTCTACATGTGTGTGATGTGATTTCAGGTATCTGAACTTAACTTGCCTATTTGTTTTTACTGCCAACTTTTACCCAGATCATCTAGACTTATGTCAACCAATCTTAGGATATTATTTTTAATTTGTTTTTAGTATAAGAATGGCCGATGATGACAGTTGGACTGAGCAGCTGCGTACCTCATGGGGGATGAAGAGAGCGAGCTGCTCTGTCTGGAGCTGCTCTGAGGAGTCGCCATTCTGTCCGAGGCCATTTCTACTTCAGCTCAGCACCTGAAACACAAGACGCACAACATAAACATGAAGGTTACAGTCAAGACCATGGACTGTAAGTAATAGTGGATGAAGCCTGAGTGACGTCACCCATTGGTTACTGCAGGGGGCTTTGGAAGCCCGTCGTTACCGTTACCGTGCTGGAAATGCTTTCTCAAACTAGCAACAGGCTGAGAGCTGAGGCGGATCATAAGCCTCCTGACAAACTGCTACACCTGTCAGTCAGGTCAGCCTAAATATGCATAACTCGTATCGTTTTTTAAAATCAAAACAGATTACAGTTAAAAGGTACAGTGTGTGGATGCAGACATTAATTCATCAGACGAACATCTGTATTTGTACCAGTCTGTAAACATGTTCATTTCTGCTGTAAAAAACATGCTTTTTGAGTGTGGTATGTATATGACTTCAGGGTCTTTTACAGCCAATCTCCACATACTCCTGGGCAGCCCACTAAGCTGCCCTTTGCTGCCACTCTAGTCACTGCTCATGTTTCCACAGCGAGCTCCGTGTCCGGAGCGTGCTAGCAGCGCCATTACGTGCTGCTCCGTTCCCAATATGATGCAGGTCTATTTTCGACGTTAGTGCCAGCCTCAGGAGGACACTCAAGGAACTGCAGTTTTTAGCACTTCCTCATTGGATTCCTTTTTCAACACCGGAGGTTACTGCTAGTACAGGACATAGGAGTGCACTTGAAGATCACCTGGTGCATCACATGTTCTAAAGCTTATACATTTTCACTGCAATGTCCGGGTTTCAATAAGCAAGAGTAGAATGTATTTTTAGCTTATTGTTCCGTAAAATATGCACAAGACACACTTTTAATTCATTTTTTTAGCCTAACAAGTGAGCTGCTTCCTTTATACCAGTGGGACATTCTGAGATTGCACAAAAGCCAAGAGTTATTTTGATGACACTATAATTGATCTAAAGCTTTGTAACGGACATGTCCCATCATGACCCACTGCACACGATCTGACCTAATTGAGGATTCACCCCCATTCATTGTGTATTATTATTTGTGTATTTCCTGTTTACACTACACTGTGTGTTACAGTATTTAATATTTTTAGATATTTTCACTCAACCTTAATCATGCACACACCTGTATACCTGTACAGCACTTCCATTCCAGCTTTTGTAAATGTTGTGTTTTTTAATTTATTCTATCATTTCTTTATGTACAATTTTTTGGTTCAAAATCTTTTTTTACAGATGAATATCCAACACACAGTGCATACAGCATGCTCACACACACACACACACATACACACTGCATTCTATGTTGCTTGCCTCTGCAGCGTTATCCTCCATAATATCACCTTATTGATCCGCCTCCAAGCATTCTATTCTTGTCTTGTCTTTTTTTCCTCCAAGTAATTCAATTATCAATAAAGCTCACTGTTTTTAAATAGCTGCAAGCTGCTGGTGTGCCAGTAGAATAATATTTCTTATCTTCTAATTTACTGGACGGCTGCCAGCCAGTGACTCTCCTCCTTACTTTGAGCCTGACGCTCTTAAGTGCCCGCAACTTTATTCCAGCGTTTTATTGATGTATCCCATTTAGATTAGTCCATTTTCAACCGGGAGAAGCCACGGACGCCCTCCTGCCCCGAGCGCGCTCTAATCCTTTTAGTTAATGATATCCTGCAGTGGTGTGGTTACACGTTCTGTGTTTACTGTGCAGTATAATTAGCAGGTAGTTACAAAGTGAGACTGTCTCCGTCTCACACATACAAACACGCTCAACCTCCCCGAGTCACGCAGCGGGTTGCAGCTGTGGTGACCTGCTTCATATTAAACGCTGCCAGAGTGTTAAAGGATCAATAGATGCAAACAGGAGAACTCACAATAAAGAAAATGGAGAATAGCAGGAGGTGTGATGCACACAAACGTCACTCCTTGATGGCCTGTTTTTTGTTTTTTTTTCCCAGTGCCGCAGTGTTCGACAACGCTGACAAAACAACTGGCTCGTTCTGTAGAGTTTGGAGATGGAGAGCACATTATGGATTCACTGAGTCTGTTTGACTGTCTGTTTTTCAATTCTCAGAAATTAATCGGGTTGCGTTGTTATGAGCAACACTGGAGCTACGTGTGCTGGATGAGGAAATACGATTATTCTCAGGGGAAGAGAGTGACTGATTAACCAAGACGGATGACTTGGTGAGGAGATTGACTTGTAAAAGTGATACACACAAAAAATAGAAGCAGGAGAAAATAGGAAAAAGAAAATGCTATGGGAAAGGAGGAAGAGACGGCGGGGCGGAGTGGGGAGGTGGGGAGGGTCTTTTAACTGCAGTCTTGGCATGGCTCCTTAAAGGCCATTTTCAGAGAAAGCATTGCAGCGAATCAAAAATTATACCACTGCTGTGCCAGGATCACAGAAGTCTGCGGGGCTGGAAGGAGTACACTTTTTGGGGGGGGAAAACTGGGGAAAAAACACTCAGAATGGAGCACAACAGAATACCATAGAAGAAGGGCTGATATAATGACACTGTTGGATTATTACAATAGAGGGGTTGATTGATGATTTGTCGACATAATTGAACAAAGGGTCACCACCAACGAGACACAGATCCAGCAGATTCCATTACATGTGCCTCGACACTCCTGTGTAGATTAGCATACAAATGGAGATGAGTTGTCCAATCAAGCCGTTCAGTCCTGAGCACTTAGAGTGTGTCGCTAAGTGCCGCGTTAAGGACCATCGCGCTGAAAGTGGTCTCTGCCGTGAGTGGCCACAGACTGCAAATGA
>NC_089201.1:15965948-15992512 GCF_963930695.1 Labrus bergylta | reverse complement strand
CTCACAACCCGTCACCCCTCCCAGCACCACCACCCAAACCAAACCCACCTTTCCCTTTGAGCTGGCTCCCTGAATCCTGAATGGCTCCAACACCAAATATTTGAGTCTCCGAGAGAGAACAGAGACGACGCACACCGGACTGACCTGCTTTCTCCCCCTGACGCAGGAGCGCAGACTGTATCTGCCCTGCTTTTCACTCTTTGTGTCCTCTGTCTCTGGCAGGCTGCACTAAGCTCTTCTTACATGGAAAGAGTAAGTTAAAAAGAAGAAGAGAAACCCTAAATGAAAAGGTAAGTGGTTTATATTTTGGATGGCGTAAATCCTGACTGTGATGTAGTCGTGAGGGAAGTTTACAGTCATACCATGCGGAGATATTTTGGGACTCGGAGTCTTGGTGATTACTGGTTGATGTGAAGTCTAGGGCAGTAGCACTCTCTGGAGAAGGAATGTAGTGACGATGAGTGAGGTTACCCGCCGTTTCTAGTCTGAATGCATCATTCTGACTCAATGATCTACATTATGTGAGCAAACAGCATTTCGTTTTTGTGAACCTGTAGCTGCAAAACGTGGATTCCTCCCGTATAGAAACCTGAAAACTAAGCTTAGAATTAAACGTGTTTCTTGACTGCTTCTCGGGAAGACTTTATTCAGGTTCATCGCAGGGCATGCTGCTGTTGTCACGCATTACGTTTGGGGACGGTCAGACTACGCAGTTCACGTACATGGAACTGTACACAGTTTTCAAGGTTTTTGTTTTTGCTTGTGCGTGTGTGAATATTGACATCGTAGGGGATTTTGCAGACACTTAAAGAGAGCGGGCTGCAGTAATGCGTGGGAGGATTCACGTGTTGGGGATCCTCTGCTTCAGACTGCCTCCTCTGCTGAGATGCCTAGTAACAAGTAAGAGAGAGACACGAAGAGAGGGAAACTTTGGGAAAATGTCATTTTCTGACACTGCTATCCATCTAACTATCCTGTTTATCAGCTATGTGTTACGACTGGCTGATTAAGCCACATTGGTTTATGTCTGCCAGAAAAGCAAATGAGGATCAGATAGACAGAGAGAGATAGAGAGAGAAAGCCCCACATCACCTTACTTGTGCATATTTGTTTTAAACAAAGCTCTGCTTAGAGTTAAGGCGCCTTAAATTCACTTGTAAACAACTTCCCGCAGCGGACTTGCGTCAATCCACACGTGTTACCTCAGACTTTCATGTCATCGAGTTTTTTGTCTAGGCAGCGGTGTAGCCTAACTGCATTTGCAAATCGTGCCGGTTCTTTAACTCAGTCTAAAGAAGAGTGTTGTGCAAATTGCGGCGGCTCCTCCATACCTGCAGGGAGGAGGGATGACAAACTGAGCAGTTCAGCACCATGGACAGCGCCTAGTGTTTATTTTAGACAAGTTCAGAACGGAAATCAGCTTCCTTCGTGTTATGTCAATGTTAATGTGTTTTTTTTTTAGTAATAAGTAGTAATCTGTTAGTAAGTTAAGTTTATCAAATGTACTTTTTTAGAAGTTGCACAACAGGTGGTTTCATCCAGACCTATTTAAAAACAAATCATGTATTAAAAATGAACAGTAGTAGGCCTATTCAAATTCTTTCAAAGTAATGTTGGTATATGTGGCTGATATCACCCTTTCCGGCTTTGACTTCTTATAACAGGTGGTTGTTTTAAAAAGAGGAAACCATCTCACCTGTCCTAACTAAGCTGTTGTGACGATGAGAGCTGCAACGTTTTCTGGTCGTTGTATGATGGAGTCAGACAAAGAAGAAGTCTGCTGCGGCTTGCATTTTGCAGGAGTCAGGAGTGCATACTTTTTTTTCGGGGTGGTGGGGGCTGGAGGTGGAGGGGGGGTGGGGGGGTATCTATAGCATAAGAAGTATCTCTGGCTGAGTTTGTCGACACCACGCGGTGATCTTGGTACACCGCACTGAGGAATCTCGGCTGCATCTCCCATTGATAGTGCTCCCTCTTTGATTCAATGATTGTTGAATACTGAGAACTATATGTGGAGGATGTGTGTGTGTGTGTGTGTGTGTGTGTGTGTGTGTGTGTGTCTTTGCATGTTTACTTATGTTGGTTTGTGAGAGATACTGGACTACTGTTGTCGTACTTTGGCTTGATTTGGTGATAAAAACGGAGAGCCAGACTTTAACATATTGCCAAATATCCAGAGTTTATAATTGATAGTTGTGTCTTTTGAACTATTCGTTGATTTCTTAAGCTGAATTTGATGTGCAGGTGAAATGCTAACTCGCTGTGTGTCTGTTCCCATACATGCTCTCGCCAGCAGTCACGGACATACAGTTGGCCTACAGGCAGGGATAAAAATAGCACAAACCGATGCGACGGGCGCAGCCCTTTTCCCTTCCTCAGAGCCGACTTTTCTATGTAACTGCCACTCAGTGAACACTCATCACCTCTATCTCTAAATCCCCCTTAGCCCACCCCATCCCATGCCTCAAAGTCTCGTGAATCTCCACGCGGCATGAGTGCAGATGGACGGCGTGGGGGTGTGTTGAGGGTCTCACAATAAAGGTGTTAGCAGATATTGGAAGAGTGGTGGGTTGAGAGACTGAGCATACTGTGGAGGGAGGTTTGTTTGTGCGCCTTTGCACGGACCAGTGTGAGCTCCCCGTGGGTCTATTCCGTGGGTGAGCGGGGTCTGGTGCGTGGGCACGGACTGTGAACATAGGAGATGGAGGAGAAAGCGGTTCAGTTCGCTGTGTTTTCCCCTCCTTCGGTTGCCAGATTTAGCGTTTTGCCCGCCAAATGCACTGGATGCTGGGATAAAAATTCTCCAAGACCAAAACGGCACTGACGCTTGGTGGGGGGAGATATAGAGACAGAGAGAGGAGGGAGGGTGGGAGGGAGAGAGAGAGGGAGGGAGGGGGGATGCTGGATGGAAACCCAGATGCTCCAGCATTAGAGGAGGGTTTTTTACCATGGAGATAACCTTCTCCAAAGCTGCACTTTCCACGAGTCCACATCACATTACCCACCTGTAATATTTTCCTATTTTGTCACTCATTTTTTCCACGGCACATTTGTGGCGAGCTCATCACACAGCGGCTCTGTCTTTAATATGGCTCTACGGGCTGTAAAGTGAGAGAATCTGAACGTGACGTCAATGCCTAGTAACTGACGCAGCCCTTCAACAAAAAAAAAGCATTTTATTTATTATTTTGCTTCTTCTCGTCAGCACAGCTTTATTACTAAATTTTACAGGGCTCCGTCGACTAAAACAAAACGGAAAGTCTGCCAGGGTGCGTCGGTGAATCCGCGTTTATCAGAATTTGGATCTATTTTGCGTTCATGAGTTTTGGCTGCTGAAGTGACACTGGGACGAGAAGCTTCTGAGGAGGGCGACAAGACATCAAATATTGTCGATGGTATTGGCATCGACGACCACCTCCAAATTTTAAGTTGCTCAGGGTGAAAGAAGTGTGTTTTTCCATGAGGCGAGGAGGTGCTGGTGCTGTTGGAGGCCCATCAGGTTCCAAAAAAAAAAAAAAAATCACTGCAATGATGCAACGGAGGGGAATCGTGGTTCTTGTGCAGAGTTGGAGAGGCAAAATTAATTTATATTACATGCACCTCACGTAACGTTCCTAAGCGATGCCTTTTGTGAGTGTTTTCCCCCTTCCTCGTACTGTGACCTAAAAATAGCATCATAGTTTTGATCGCGCGCCAGAAATAGACAGACGGGTATCACTTGTATAAAAAAGGAGGCGATCCTGAGCAAACTTGGACGTGCCACTGTAAGCCTACATAATAACACATGGTGGACTTAATCTGTTGCATTTCTTCCACTCTCTTGTTGCGGTTTCCAACTAGGCTCTCATCTTTCTCTGTGCTTTCTCTTTCTGCAGGTTAGAGCCAGGATATGCCTGCACCACGGTGAGTGAGACATTTATGTGATGTTTAACGTAGTGTACTTTTTGTGTATTTGGTAATGCATGCTCCGTAGTGCCTGTGCGGTTGCTCTTCTAATTCTGCCTCCTCCTCTGTCTTATGCACGCAAAGACATGACTCCTGTTCGTAGGTACGGATATTATTGGCATGCTGTAAAACCGAAGCACAGAGCAACCCTTCCTGCAGAGTAGGAATCACCCCCTTTGGTAAATAAGCAAGAGCAAAAAACTCCCTTTGTCTGTTGGCGCTGTTGAGTCTCTACCACATATTTATTTTTCCCTCCCCTCTCTCTGCTTAACCGCGAAAGCGAGGGGAACCCTTCTCTGGTGAGCGCTTAAGGACGCCTTTCCCTCCGTTTTTCTTCTTTTTTAAGAGGAGTCAGACTGACAGAGACGTGGCGTTGGAGGAGGAAGAGGAGGAGAGGAGGGAGTGGAGAAGTGAAGGAGCTGTTGCTGCAGCAGAGACCAGGCGCACCGCATGGGGAAACCCGGGAGCTGTCCAGCAGCAATGGTGCTGAAACCACACCAAGTGGCGGTAGTGGGCTGTTGCTGGAAGTGGTGTGTGTTGCTGTGTGTGTTTGTGTGCATGTGTGTTTGTGTAGGGGGTGTCTGGTGTTGTTCTTGGCAGCTAAAAGCTTTATTTACTCCTTTTTTGGAAACCAGCAGCTTCTATTCAGAGTGAATCCTCCTTCCTGGAGCGACGTTGGAGGAGAAATACTGAAGCTCCCCCGCCTCCAGTAATCCGCCTCTCCTCACTGAGGGGACACTTTTGGCTCGAAAATACATTTTAAGAGCGTTTTCCCGCCTGTGCAGTTTAAGCGGCCTCATAGGACGCAATAGGTAGAGAAAGAAAGAGAGAGAGAGCCATTCCGTCTTGGTTCTGCTCTCCTGCTCACGTCAGTACCGACATTTACCTCGTTCCAGTCCAATCCAAGAAGCCTTTAATCTGAATTTTATTTCAAATCCCGACTTTTTAAAGCGAAACTTTGCGACCGAACACACCGAATAGTTCAGCAAGTGTCAAGTTTGCAGCTTGCTTGCGAAATAGCTCAGCGTTTGAGTTCTGCGAGACTCGCCTAACTTCAATGCTATTAAGAGCTGTAACTTTGTGTCCTATAGCGACGAAGAGGGCGCACGAGAGGCGAAATGAGCGCCACTATAATAAGCTCTTAGCTACTAGAAAGAGTTTGAAAGAAGCATTCCCTTTTATGAAGGTATCAGTGTTGAATTAGCGACCCGGACCGGCGAGATGATGAACAGGCTTCAGGCGTCTGCACAGACCTGCAGACCCACTGGGACACGATAACCACGCTCAATTCCATCCATGTCAGTGCACGACTTTGGTTATGTTTCCTTCGTATTTTGACTGCAGGCTACGAGGCTAAAAATACCCACATCGACCACTTATCTTTGTCATGCAAAATCACGGTTGTACCTCACCTGAGATGCATTCCTCCACCTCCCAAAAAAACAACACATCTGCAAGTCTTCGTCGGGCAAAACGCGCAAATATCGACTCAAGGGGCCATATTTTGCTCAATTATTGAAAACCGATCGAGTAATTTCGACGAAAACAACGCGGATTCCCGAGTCGTGACTGCTAAAGTGAGTAATGTGCGCGTTGGCTGCGTCAGGAGAGGCAGTCACTGTGCAGTGCAGACGGTGGGGGAGAATCGTGACTGACTGGGTTGCAAATGAAAAGACCACCCAATAAAAATGCCCACAGCAGGAGGGGGGGGGGGTGAAAAAGGGGTGGGGGTCTTGGGGTCTGGAGTTGGCTTCAGACTCCGCGTATGCACTAAACATCACCCCGAAAAAAACTCCCCCTTCCTCAAACCCAAACATCTCCTTTCTCCCCTCCAAAGCTTGTTTTCAGTGTGAGACCCTCTCCTCCCGCGCATGCTGGCAGCCAACTTGAATGCAGACGAGTTTCATCAGTGATAGTGGAGAGAGAGAGATAGAGAGAGAGAGAGAGAGAGAGAGGAGCAGAAGGAGAGGGAGGAATGGAAGAGGGGAGGGGGGCATGTGTTGGTTCGGGATCAAACCTGATACAAACAAGGGGGGAGCAGAGAGATATAGAGGGGGTCCAGATCCAGATCGTGACCCGGCCTTCAGCTCGGTACAGTAACTTGCAGCTTTATGGAGGGGAGGTTTGGAGTGTTTAAGGGGGGTTAGATATAAAAATTGCTTCTGAAAAAGTAATGGAACTGTTCCAGTAGAAAAAAAATAAAAAAAATCAGGTAAGTTATTTTTAATTTTGATCATAACTTTGCATAAAAACAAACCCAACAAACATTAAAGATTGTTTGAACTCCGAGCGTGCGAGAACGAGTGGTCGTGATTAACCCTTTAACTCTTGATGTGATTATATGCAATGTGTTGTTGTGTTGTCAAGTTGTACATTATTGCCGTAGAAATGCTGTAAACTGCAGAATATCGCAATGTGGATGTCATATTCTTCTTCTTCTTCAAAAAAAAAAATCCTGCTGTAAACGACTGAGCTTCGCGGCTCCGGACTGAGTTGACAGTCCGGAGACCCCCGCGTGTTTTTTCTCAGTGGTACCCTCCAGTGAACTCTATAGGTGACCATGAGTCGCCTCAGATGCTTCTTTCTTGCTTACGTTGTGATGCGATGTGGAGGGCTGAGCGACGCGTTCCCACACTCTGTCGACAAGCAAATGTTATTTTCATTCTCACATTTTTGTTGCTCGCTGTTTGCATCCCCCATCCTTTTAATGTCGCTCGTAGCTGGCGCGTGAGGAAATGAAAAAAAAAGGGGCGTTACTTGTGATCATGTGAAAAATTCTCATACTTGCTTCCAGATAGCTTGTTTATTATTCTTGTCATCATGATGTAGGCACTAAAAAACCTCTAGCGTGACGGACAGTTTCGCATCCTACAAAAATAGATGGGGGAAGGAGAAAAGCTCATGCATATAAACAAATAGCTGCATCAGATGTTCACATCCCCACATCAATGCATATAAGTATACACTTTCTCTGGTATAGATCACAATTTGGTTAGCCCTGTCTATTCTTTTTTTTTTTCAAAAAGGGGGGTCCCTATATGAGCAAGACACCGATTGGTTGATGACGAGGTTCGCTTTCTCCAATAAGATCCCTCCCTGCTCTCTATTTATTGCCAGCAGTTTACAGCCTTGCTCTCTCCTCACCCAGAGCTCTGGAGCGGCTGCAGAGAGACAGAGCTTCACTATACACGGAGACACAGCACGGACCAGGGGATATAATACAGATAGAGAGAGAGAGAGAAAGAGAGAGAGAGAGAGTGCACTGACAACAAAACGCATCGATGCACAGCTCCCAGTGATCACACGGGCTCTGCACATCCGAGTGTTTGGATAAAAAAAGAAAAGGAGAAACAGAGAGACAGGGAGAGGGGAAAGGGAGATGAGTAAGGAATGGTTGAAGGAGGAGATAGAGGAGATAGAGGAGAATTCAAACTGAGGAAGGAGTGGGGATTCAAAACGAAAGGACCTTGGACAGCTCTCAGTTGCAGCAGCAGCCTTGGCATCCGGAGACCCCCTCCTTTTTTCTCTCTTTCTCCATTTCTCTTCTTCCTTCATCCATCCTCTCTCCTCTCCTACGAGTGAATGCTTGTGTGTGTGTGTGTGTGTGTGTGTGTGTGTGTGTGTGTGTGTGTGTGTGTGTGTTTGAGGGAAACACACTCGCCTCGGGTTGCCGATGACTGGAGATACAATCAGCCGAGCTGGGATGGGAGATAAATCCACGGGAGCGCGAGGAGAGCAGACTCTCCGGGTGTCACGGAGTCTCCGCCGGACGACAGCAGCAAATAATGTCCTTCACGAATCTTTTTGCGGTCTGGGCTTGCTGTTCATAACTATTAATCTGGGAAGCCCTTACCCCAAAAAGCATTTGCGGAGGGCGCAATCACCGCGCCGAGGCATCGACATCGGAAGACGGCTCCACTCCAGGAATTTTACAATCTTTTTTTTTCTTCTTTTTTCTGCTCGAATTTTCTTTATGCATTATTATTGTTACCATTTCCTCTTTTTATTTTCCCATTGCCACAGTTGTGGCTTTTATGTCTCGGTTGATTTTCAGCCCTTACGTGTGTCAATTTTTTTTAGTCAACAGTTTTCTTCTTTGGCAGAAATGAGACGAAGCTCTGCAGCCACGTCGCACCCAAGTTTTGCTCACACTCTTGCGTGCCTCGGTATCCTGAAGTAATATCTTTTTTTGTATGTTTGTCAACAAACATGTTGCCGAACACAAAACTTTGAGTCATGCAACATTAAGTCATATTTTCAGCCAAACACTCCCCCCCCCGCAAAACAAAATCTTTCCCGCCCCCCGTCTCACACTGAACATTTGACAGCCCCCCACCCCCCCACCACCCCCCACCACCACCAGCAGAAAAGAGAGAGAGAGAGAGTAAACACGGGGAGACCCTTGCAATGCACAAGTTACACGTGGGCAAAACAGTGGAGGGAGGTGTGTGCGTGTGTGCGCGTCTTTTGGGTGGGGTGCCACATTTATTGGGCGTCACTGAGCCCCTAATCCCCCTTTAAAAGATAATAATAATAAGGGGAACATGAGGGAAACACGCTCCCTTAAAACACGCTTGCACACACACACACACACACACACACACACACACACACACACACACACACACACACACACACTCACACCTCTGTAAGCAAAATGCATATGCAAAGGGATTCCCCAGCAAGGCCATGTAAAAGCCCAGATTAGCAGATGGAAAGGTATAAGCAACATCTGCAATAGCTGACCGTGCAGTGTGTGTGTCCTCCGTGAGACTATCCTCTCAGCCTCCCCTTTCACACACATACTGTGACAAACTAACACGTGTCTCCCTCCCCGTTTTGTGAATAGAAGTTATCCACCTCAAACATCAGCCCACCAATGTTCCTTACTTCCCCACGTGGAACACACAGAGACCCGGACATGGCCACGTCCTCCCAGTCTGACCCACCAGAGCCGAAACAGAAATAAAAACTGAGAGAGACAAAAACATCAATGTGAATAAGAAGTGATGCGTACACGCATAGTGCTCAAAATGATGAAAATAAAAGCCGGGGATGAGCACTTTCTTTCTTGAAAGACAGAGTAAAAATAGCTGAAGAAGATGCAACTCAGTTTGGCCTCAAGAAGAAAAGCACCTGCAACTTTACGCAAAGTTTTTCCTCTTCTGTCCCGCCACTCTTGAAGGCAGCATCAGTCTTTAAATGTATAAATAATGCCAAATAAACTTGTAAAATGAGCCCAAGCAGAAGCCAGGTTTAGTCCTGATCATAAATGAGTTGTATAATGACATATAAGGCACTTTGCTGCAAGACGCGCAAGTTACGCGCCAAAAGCTTGGCAAGAAAATCCATTGTCAGGGCGTAAAAAGTGACGTCACCAAGCAGAAAATGACGCAATTTAGTCTAAATAAAACCGTCTGCACGGTCTCTGGACGATGACGTAGATATCTAAAAGGAAAGCGTAACAGTTCTGAAAAAGTTCAGGACAGTAGCCAGCACGATGACACACCTTGCTTGAATAAATCCCATGGCCTCTGCAATTTCGGGGAGTGGCGTGTGGCACACCATCTGATCAAATCATAGAGATGATAGTGAAATGATGCGCTTGACGATTCAGATGATGCCCCGTTCCTGTCTGTCATACTGGGAAAAAATACTTTTATGAGATTACCAACGCAGCCTGAGACCTTGGTTAAACCAGGGCACATATGCTATAAATAACACAAAAATGCACACCTGTAAACGACAGAATACAATTATGTGACGTAATTTTCTTTGAATAGACACAATGTGACCTTTGACATCAGAAGAGGCCTCGTGTTTCTCCTTTTTCCGATGACAAAAGCCACACTTTTACGCAATATACATGGGTCTGTTTTGTTCGGAGATGTAATTGGAGCTAAACTAGCCCTTTAATCTAAAAAGTGACATAATTTTAGAAGTTTCCCGTATTGAGTGATACACGTCCAATACATAAAAACGGAGACTTTACTGTTAACATGTGACCGTGTGGCGAAATCTGACATCCACCTGCTCGGTTCATAAAGTTCCTCAATGTCCTCTCCAAATCGACATGCAGTGTCTCCTTCGGGGTCGTGTGGCTATGCAGACTAACTTTATAGACTGTTATATCTCACAGTTCGTGTCCTGCCTTTCTGTCTTGCAGGAGGGACAACGAGCAGTAGAGCAAAGGTGGAAATGAGGATAGTCGTGCGCCTGGCCGGACTGTGCTGCAGCTGCAGTGGGAGCAGCCAGATGTGCGCTGGAGAAGATAAAGGGGGTACCCACGTTTTGGATGTTTTTCACCGAGGAGCGCAGACAGAGACAACGACAGACTCCAAACTCCTTCCTTGTCTTCCCCCTCTTTCTCAACACATGACAGGTAACTGCACGGCCTGAGATGTGTTAGACGATATGGATGACGTCAAATCCAAATCACGTTTTGAATTGCATTTTGCGTGAGGCTCGTTTTGACTGCTCGGTGCTTGTGAGAAGGTTTTGTGTTAGCACAGAGGCCGGTAGTGCTGGATTGTGCTGGATTCTTCTCTTATTTCACATCATTGTTGACTTAAAATGATGCATACACACATTACTTTGTCGCCTTTATCTTGGCCAGCTGTACTAAACGCAGAGGAGATTCAGTGTAGGTGAAATGTGTTGTCAAACACACATAAAAACGCTGCGTAAAAGTAGAAAGCTGTTTTAAAGAAAACTATTTTACAAAAGTTTTGTAATATTCCAATTGTATATCTACAGGACAGTTTTGGGACATGCATTTCAGTCTTTATAGTTTGCTTAGTACTCCACATGTCCTGTTATGCATTCTTTTTGATTACGATTTAATTTCCATGTATGAGATGAAGCTATTCTGTGTGTTTGTCATCCGGACATTTGAGTCGCTCTTCTTTATCCTCCACACGCAAATTTCAACGGTTCATATCCATAAATATGTAACAATTTGTTCTTAAAATGTTCAGAAACTGACACCCAGGCCTTACCTTTCCAAATTATTGTTGTAATTGTCACGTCCGAAACAAAACACTCGTCTGGCTGCAGTTAAACTTGGAAAACCCAAACTTATGTTGGTTCAACCTTCACGCGCATCTTTTCCCCCCGGTAATTAAAGTTAGTGTAGATAGAAAACTTTATGATCACGAAGTTATCAAATGTATATATTAATGGATGACATTTAAACAGTTAAGAGCGTGCATGTATATAAGAAACAGCTGACTGCACCTTCTTCGGTAATCCTGTTGTTTTTTGCACCATGCACGAGCTGTAAAGTCCCCTCCCCAATACCTGCGTTGTCACCTCTCGGTGTGAGTCATAATTGAAAAGGCAGGTCAGGCAACGTCCCGCTGTCACGTCACATACAGCAGTCCTTGAAATAGTAGTTACCGGTATGAGAAGAAGGGGAACGAGTCACGACCCGTAGCAGAAATACAGGCCCCAAAAATGTCTGCATTAAATTAACACAGTGCTCCCATATTCTCTAGGGTTTATAACCACAGTTATTATTATTCCACCATAAATAAAAAACAGATATAAATCATACATTTATGGCAAATATGATCGTGTTCATGTGAGTTACATTGTCTGAAGGGTCAAAAGGTCCCCCGACCTTCCTGACTGATGACATTTGATTAGCACTGATTGGCATCCCTGTTTCAAAGTGTGCGATGGTGCATTCAGGTTCTTCTCCTGTTTAAGACAGTAAGGGGCTGCTATGGATGTTTGAGTGTGTGTCTGTCTGTTTGAGTGTGTTCAGTTTAAAGGAAATCCCACAGTTAACATCCTAAAAAAAGCACATTTCTTTAAATTGTTCCGTGAAAGGTAGTGTAACACTTTGTCTTTGTTATATACTACAAATGAGCATTTTTCACTACATATCAAAATCACAAGTTAGCTCTATAGGGCCATTTCACAAATGACCAAGGCTCAAGTTTCATTTATTTATTTGCATTTAGTTTTTTGGTAGTCTTTGGTTTATCACCAGAAAAAAACATCTTGTCACATCTCTTGTGATACGTACTGTATCCATGCAGATATTTGGGGGTTATTTGTGCAGTCTTTGAAATTTTCCTTGCTGATATTTTTGCCGCCACACAGTTACATAGAAGGTGAATGGAGTTTAGTTTGGTGCTCACAGGTTTGAAAAATCATATTTGAAAAGACCATGTTTATCTGGATAATACAAAAAAAAAAACAGTGCAGTGAAAGTTGCTCAAAGGAGAGCTGTTGACAGGGAGGTCTGTTTGTGGTCCAGAGCAACACAAACTCCTCAAAAATACAATATGTTCTTGTTAAATTTTCTAAATGTAATTTTTCCTAATGATGTGAGCAAAAAAAATCTTTAAGAGGGATCATACGTCTTTGACAAATTAAACCAAAGTTTTTGAAGAGAGTAGAAAAGGTGTTATGAGGATTTATATTTGTTAAGAATTTGTGTGAAATAACCCTTTAACTCTGCCTGAAAAGTAGCTCAAATTAGTCCTTAAAATGATCATGAATACAGATCAATTTGGAGTTTTGTAAACATTTTAGACTTATCTTTGAAAATCAGTTTGTGTTTTAAAATGTGTTAAATCACAAAACAGAAGTTAAGATTGTTGTGGATTCACAATTTATCGTTGTAATTGCATTATTTCAAAACCCTGTGATGTCATTCACTGTTGTCAGGATTGTTTACTCTCTCTGATCTCCATCTCGTCATTCTCCATCCTTTTTTTACCGTGATGCTTGTGTGTCGCTCCCTGCCTCAGCTCTGAGCACACTTACATTTTGGTTTTTGACAACAAAGCAGAATGGTTCAATGCTACAATTTATTTATATTGCACTTTTTTAAAACACAGCACAGTGTGAAAGGCCTTCACATGATTACAGATTGAGGACACAACCACACATACACACATACTGTATATACCAACATAAACCACGATTAAGATGCACAGACAGACAGAACATTAGTGCAAGTGGGATGCAAAATAGAGGTAGAAGTATCAAAAAGGGGGAAATGTGTGGTGTGTATTTTGTATCATACATTTAAATCTATGGATATTTTAGTAAGGATAGAATAAAGTGTATTGTATCGGACTGTTACATACCACGCCGTACCATATGTATCGTATCATAATACTGTGGCATTATTTAAAAGTCTGCTAACCATCAAACAGTGTGTAAATTGTTATTTTAAAAAAAATGCAGTTTGGCTGTTTTATGTTTCGCTCTCGATAAACTAACCCGCCGTTAAAATTCAGAAACACGTTGACATAGTTAAAGATATGATGATCCAGTGCTCACAACAACTCCTGACAGCTGATTACTTCACTTCTCTGTCGCTCTATTTTTAACCAGGTTGGTCCCATTGACATTAAGAACATCTTTTTAAAGGGAGACCTGGTCGAGAGAGTCAGCAGAAAAAACAAAAAGTTACAGACGGAGACACAAAGAGAGACACAAGTACAATTAACAAAAAAAGACATTTTGCATTAAAATAGAAAAATCTACGAGTCAAATCTGGGAGCCAGTAGTTCAAACTGTCGAGGTAAAAACACAGATATTTTGTAAAGTCTGCTTCCACGTCTTTCATTATAGATTTAAAAACATTTAAGGACATCAGCTCCTTGAGTTTGAAGTCATTCTGCAACAGATTCCAGGCTGAGGGTGCAGAATATCCAAAAGCCCTTTCCCTCAATTTCTGTCCGAGTGTTTGGGACGGAGAGCATAAAGACGTCCTGAGAACGCAAAGAATACTGTCCAAGACTTTTCTGCATTTGTCTAAATATCTCTGTACATACAGTTCACACCATCACACGTGTCATGCAGTGTGTTTTATCTGTCCTGATCTCACCCTACCTGCCCATGTGGGATAATCTATGGCATCTTCTTAAATAACCAATGACAGTAAAGTATGTTGTTTAGCACGAGCTACCTGTCACAGTGTTATGTAACTTTAAAAAGAGAGACGAGGAGCTTTGAAGACGTAGGCTTCAAGTTACAAACAAATGTGACAATACTACACAGTGTGTGCTGAATTTGAGCCTTTTACCCGGAGTTGAAAATATTCATTTCATGACCTTAACCTTTGTCCTATTAAGAGTGACATCACTTTAACTGAGACAGTCACAGTGTGCAAATGGCCTAGCGGTTAGGTCGCACCCCATGTATGGAGTTATAGTCGTCCAAGCAGGCAGTCTGGGTTCAACTCCAGCCTGGGGCTCCTGCATGTCATTCTCCACTCTCTCTCTCTTACCCTGATTTCCTGCTCTATCCACTGTTCAATTAAAAGGAAAAAAAAAACAAATAAAACTTGTGAAAAAAATAAAATAATAATAACTGAGAAAGTCGTAGCATGACTTTACAGTGATGTTTCTGTTTCCAAATTCAAGTGGTCCATTAACTCCTGGTCCGAGTCCTTTGAGGAATCATCATATATTACATTTTTGAACATAATCAGTCTGATATACACACTCTGGAGCTTTTTATTCTGATTTAATTTCTAATAAATAGGGAGAATGAGTTTTTAAGCAAGGGACTTAAAGTTTGCCTTCTTGTATTCTCACAGTGGAGAAAAAAAAAACATGCCGTCCCTTTCAGGTGACACCGCGATGCTGACTGAAGTTATTATAACGCCACCCTCAAGCAGTAATTATCTGTGTGATATTGGGGAGCTTGCTTGTGTCTTTTTTTATTTGTTTTTGTGCTCTGGATCGGGGGCTCCCAGACATTACTGTGTCAAGGAACCCCGCTGTAGCACTAACCTTTATCTTGGACCCCCCCTCTTGCAAGATTTCTTACATTCCCTTGTGCATTATGATGGAAAATATCCAAATTTAAGAGTACAACTTCTCGATTTATTTCCTAATTTTTAATCAATAAATCATCTTATTTATCCATTTAATTGAATGTATTTTTTTTTATAAACAGCTTCTTGTTTTCTGTCTTAACAGCAACCAACAGAAATAGTATAACAGTCACATTATTATTTAGTGTTTTCTCTCTCTTGATATTCATTCACTACATTCAGCGTGCCTTCCTTCTGTTGCATGTCTTTCTATAGCCACATGTCCGATGTGTGAGCAAGCCACTTAACCCCAAATTTCTCCAGCTGCTTGTAAATGTGATTAGTTACTTTTGATGGTCACTTTACCTAGCAGCCTCATCAGTGTGTGAATGTGTAGGTGTGACCTGCAGTGTAAAAGTGCTTTAAGAGATCAGAAGACTATAGGACTGCACTATACAGGCTCAAGTCCATTTACCATGACTCATAGTGGCTGCTCCATTCTGACTGGCCGGAGTGGTATGTGTTCATTTTGTTAATTGGAAGTTTAAAAGGAAGAAAATGGACACATACATTTAGATTTGAAGTGATTAATAACATGAATTTAAATGTTACTGCACTTCCATTTCCCCCCTCTTCCTTCCAAGTGAAAATGCCCTTTTTTTAAAAAACATTTTAAGAGCTTCATATTTTTGTCCAATTGAATTAACGTGGTGGTGTGAATCAAAATTTTTGTCACTGTAACCATATAGAGTGAAAAACCAACAGTAACCTGCTCCTGCTCATGATGATAACCTGTGATGAAAGCCTGATATAACCTTTTATTCCTCCGTACGTTAGAGACACATTCTTGCATACAACATTTTGAAAATGTCCACCACCTCTGAAGTGAGTCACTTTCTCCCCCCTGCATGATGAACGTGTTCACACTCCAACTTGCAGCGAAATACTCCACTAAACCAGATGTGTGTCTGACAAAAGCCAAATACCCAAATATATGTTCAGAAACACTGTGAAAGTGGATTTTTCACAATATGTCCCCTTTAAGAACAAAGGCTGTACAGACTAGATTTGCCCTCACAGGTTAGTTTAGTTGTTGTTTAAGCAATGAGGTGACTTGTCTGCTCTACTCTTTCGGGGTTAGCCCCATGTTGGGATGTAAGAGTTGTGAGTGCATTACACCTGGAATAAGTCCTGATTGGCTCCCTCACTTTGCTGTTGGACTGAAAATCTGCCAGTCAGCAGGTTTATGTCGTCTGGATTAGATTAGATGCTGTCGTCCTCCAGTCAGCCAATGGTCTGAATTTTTCTAACTTTAACTCTTTAAATGAAGTCTGTCATAAACAGTATTGATTCCCTGAAGACCGACATTAGTAAGACTTTTTTTTCTTCATTTGTATAGCACCTTTCACAGATACACATCACGTGTAGTAGCAGGGTGTCAGACCATGTAGGGCTCTAAAAGTTAGCACAAGGATTTTTAAGATGAACAAACTTGCAGGGGTCGGAAGGATAGAATTGGTGTGATCTTTTATTATTTCATGTTAAAAGCCGAGCTGCTGCGTTTTGGACAGTTTGGTGACGGTTTAAGGAAGTTTGGATTAAATGGGTTAAAACAATTTTGCAGTAATCAAAGCGAGAGGAAACAAAAGCATGACTGATCATCTCCATGTCAACCTTGGTCACAACAGTACGGCGGCTGGGAAGTGCAAAACAAGATAACAAATTGTGTGAAACACGTTTACAAAATGTGAGACAAATTGACATTTTAAAAAACATTTTTACATTTTATAAAACAAAATCACAAAACCAAAACACTTTTACCAGTCCCCAAACAAATTTACAAACAACAGAATCTTGACAGAAAGGGAATGTACTAAATGACTGAAGTGAAGACTTGGCAAACAGTGATCTGGAGTGATGCAGAGTTTGTGGTGACAGAAAGATGTTTTGCCCGTTTTGGGGAACTCGTTTGAGCCAGATTGTTCAGTTTTGCTTTCCTGTGGACGCTCTCTCAAACCTTTAAAGGACACAGATGAGACGGAAGGACCAGATATGCACTTTTAAATTTGTCTCAAGCTTTGTAAAAGTGTTTCACATTTTGTTTTGCACTTCCCAGCCACCATACAACAGCTTTATGTTTTGCAATGTTCTTCAGTTGGAAAAAGAAAGAGCGCACAAGCTGGCTGACACCCAAATGACGGAGGTTATGCTAAGCACATGCACGTAGCAGATGACGTTATGGTTTTATCTTGAATGTCCATACGATCAAAATCAAGTGAACCATAAATGAAAACCTTGTAAAGATGTTAATATCGGTTTGTTTTTTGCTATGCAGTAAACAGGATGTTTCATTTGAAAGATCTTGAAGGTGAAATGTTTTTGATTTTTTCAGTGACCATCAATAGCACAGTCTGACTTGAAAACAAGCATACATACAGAGTTGGGCCTATTTCCGCTTAGTGTCATATTTCTGTATTTCTTTTGCATCTTGTTTGATCTATTTGTATTTTTGTATGTGCTGTATGAATAAAGTTGCCTTGTCTATATTGGCAACATTTTGGCACTAGACCTTCATCAGGCAAACGGTGCAACTGCAAACTGTTTGCCTGATCTAGTACAGAAACCAATAAATGTTATTTTGCAAGTTGGACAGTGTGCAGCAGTGTGTACACATTACTCTCATAAGAACCTCGCTTTTTTGGGGGAGCTTTTTGGGCCTTTATTGGAGAGACAAGACAGTGGCTAGAGCCGGAAATCAGGAACATAGAGAGTGGAGGAAAGGAGTGACAGGTCGGATTTGAACCCAGGCTACAGCCTCTTTACATGGGGCACACGCCCCTAACCACTCGGCCAACAGCGCCCCAGAACCTCTCTCATGAAACAGATGTGCAAAGTCTTCTTCTATAGTGAAGATTAAACCTGTGATTTCATGAAATTACATCTTTTCTTAGCAAAACTGTCAATTCAACTTTTCAGACTGCAGCTTGTGGATATATCTTTCAAACGTTGTAGGTATTGACGTTTTTCTTTTTTTAAAGATATCAGACAATTTTGCATTGTGAGAGAGAGACTGGTTGTCCTGTAAAGTATTGTGTGGTATCGGTTACCGTATGGTATTGTGTTTCGTATCGACTGCCCCCCTTTCACGAGGTTTTAGATAAAAATAAAATGTCTGACAATTCTCAACATTTTCGATGCTGGAACCAGTGCATGTTTGGCATTTTTAATTGAAAAATTACCGTAACTACTAATAACATATCAAAAAAACTTGTTGGTCTGCTTTAACGTTGTCTGTTCTGGTTCAAGATGGGACTGTTACACAAGTAGCAAGTGTGGAGGGTCGGGATCGGATACGGGGCGGCCACAAGGACAGTGGCTCCGCAGGTGTGGCGCCTACACTCTAACCCCTGAGCTAAACCAACGCCTCTTGAGGTTATTTTTAAAAACAGAAGATTAAAAACCCTGTTTCTCAAAAAGGATGTGAAAATGTTCACAAGCAGAAACTGGTGCAATTGACAATGAAAGTATGGAAACGTTGTTGTTTTTTTCTTTAGGAGCATGTTGTTTTGCTCCAGTATCTGATTTAAAATCTTTCTGCTGACAATTAAAATCTTTATTTAATTCTCAGGAGGCAGGACATGACATAAGATAGCAGATGAAGTGGTGGAGTCTGACACTACAATGACACTTGTTTTTGCCTTTGTATCAATGCTACGTGTAATTGGACGTAATCACAATATCAACAAACGAGTGGAGAAGAAAATATCTGCGTGTAGAAAAGAGACTAAGCAGATGTCAACCCTGCCTGCTCTTGTGGTGAATTTTACTGAATATTTCCTGCCGCATCCACACTTCATGCTGAAGTTTCGCTACGGAGCTGGCAAAAATCAGGGTAAAAAAAACAAAAAAAACATCTCATCCCGAAAATTTTGGGGAATTTTCAGAAGTTTTGTGTGTGGTTTAAAAAAAACAACTGACTGAATATGTGGTTTCTTTTTGGCACTATGTATGTCAGGATTATATGTGTGTCTCTTGGAGTTTTGGGAGAACTTGATCTCGTAGCGTTGAGAAGCGGTACTCTCCCTGTCAGTATTTGAATGTGGGGAGGAGAGGGTGTAATCGTGTGTGTGTGTGTGTGTATGTGGAGTGGGGGGAGTGTATCGTCACCAGCACTCCTGGTCGTGACTCACAGCGCACAATGCTTTTCGCTCCTCTCCTGAGCCCTTTATTTATTTTTAGCTGAGCAACGTTTTGTACACCCAAAAAGTAGTCCTGCAGTCTAGATCACATACACGCACACACACACACACACACACACGCACATACACATACACACGCGCACACACACACACACACACACACACACACACACACACACACACACACTCTTACTCTAATGATAAAGAACAAACCTGCGTTAATCCTTTCAGTCTGAATTTGTTTTTATTGGTCTGTCGTTGAGATTGAGGTGAATGAGTTCTTTATGTCACACACACCAAAGTTCACATTTCTAATATGTCACACTGCATTTGTGTGAGTTAGTGAGTGTGTTCATGTGTGTAGTCCATCTCCTCGTTGTCTTTGCATTGTACAGATAACTGAGCCTGCTGATGATGCAGATACAGAAGACTTTTTTCCCCCCAAAGCTTTTTGGTTTTATTGGTTATCAAATGGCTCTTATTTTCAAATATTACAGAACATGAACAGACACTAGAATTTGGTTCAACAGGATTATATTTGCTGATAAAAACATTGTATTTATACAGTTACATTTCCGTCGTCGGGCCCTGGTTTAGTTCAGTTGGTAGGGCAGGTGCCCCATGAACAGCAGCCACTGATCGCAGGTTTGACTCCTGGCCCTGGTGCTACTTGTTGCATGTGATCCACCTCTCTCTCTCTCTCTCTCTCTCTCTCTCTCTCTCTCTCTCTCTCTCTCTCTCCCTATATTTCCACTCTATCTTTAGCTGGACTGTCTTGTTGAAGGCAAGCTCCTGATAAGCAATCTTTAAGAAAAATCTTACAAGAGGAGTTCTCCTAATCAAAATCACACAACTTTAAAATTACAAACAAAAGTCAAAAAATATTACAATGTTGGAAACATGTTGCAAATGAAACAATGTGCTGCAAAGAGCCGAAACATAAACGTTTTCAAAGCATTAACAAACTGAGCGCCCTGCCGTAACAGATTACTGACGTCACTCAGGCATTGGCCAGTAATATTTACAGTCTATGGTCGTTCCCCACTCCATTTCTGACTCTATCCACTGTCCTGCGTAATAGTAGAGGAACTTGGGCCCCTAAAAAATGAGATACCCCTACCAAAGGTAGAACAAAGCACAACCATATTTTTTCATAACTTGAACATGTCTAGTTTATGAAACGGATTGTTGTATAAAAATATTTTTCTGCAAAATAACTTTTTTTGGATGTTTTATGAATCTTACCAAAAAAACAAAAATAGGTCAAATTAGGGCTTCTCCAAAAGTGACAGCTCTAGCCTTATCACATGTATCTCTGGGAATCAGAATCAGAATTTCACCAAATTTGGACAGGATGTTCACAGATAGTTATTACTGTAGTTACAATTATGCAAAGTTTTTATCAATACCATTTTCAATTTTTGAATTTTTCACACTTAAACACACATGTAGTTTAGGCGGAAATTGAAAATTGAAACAAAAATTCAAAAGGTATGAATATCAAAGTCTGTCATTTTTAAGTAAGTACTCCAAACATTAAAATATGTCATTTGTATCTTCTTTAGACTGTTATCTCAACATAAAAGAAAGTTATTTGACTTTTCACTTGACCCTCTGCTGTCACCAGCCCCTAACAGGTAACTAGTTCAGCCAGGATTTCAGGGCGATCTGGTACAATGGGGCCCTATGGATGTGTATGTGGGAGGTGGTGGCCACAAACAATACATTAAGACTTAACAAGACACAATATAATTGTATTCTGCAATATATATGTAATTAAACATTTTATAGTTATTCCTAATACATTTGGTCTCATATTTTCTATCTTACATATGATTTATATGATGACACTCAGAGTCAACCCGCTGCTTTCAACAATATTGTCACCTATGACATTGTTTCTATTTCATTCTAAAAAATTAAAGCATTGTCTTGCCATCAGTTGTGAAATATTAATGAACTTAAAAACAGTATTGATATATATAACCTTGAGTTCTTAGAAATTAAATATACTTCATATAGTCTATTTGTATATCTCCCATACAGCCTGTTGTAGTTTCATTTATGTATTTCAGTCATATAAAGATGGTGTGTAGTCACCATATCTCCTGCTTTTAAGATGAACCCTAGTTACTCCAGAGGATACACTGGATGAAGGGATAGTTTTTGTAATACCATAAGTAAGTCTTATGATGGCTTAAATGTGTGTAAGGTAAATTAGGATAACAATCATGCAAACATGTTTATAAAAAAACTTCTTTATACATTTATAAATGTATAAAGTAATACTTCATTACATATAATGACATTTGATTTTAATTACAAAGGATGATTTCCACTTTTAGAAAAAATGACTGTGAACCTGAGAGCTTAACACCTTGCAACTACAAACCTTTGTGTCACACTAAGCATCCCCTGGGGACACAAAGTTTGACCTCTTACCTCACAGGAGCTTTAAGAAAACAATTGCTGCAGAAAATAACCATCAACAAAGTCAAATCAAGACATCACAACCAAATCAAGACATCACAACCAAATCAAGACAACACAACCAAATCAAAACACCACAACCAAATCAAGACAACACAACCAAATCAAAACACCACAACCAAATCAAGACAACACAACCAAATCAAGACAACACAACCAAATCAAGACACCATAACTAGATCATCAATAGAAAAGAATGCAGATGGCAAAACCTTACGCAGGCATCAAAATCAATTGTACACCCACTGGCTTTAGTCTGATGAGCATTTAGCATCTGATCAACATTGCCCTGCCACCAAACATAATAGCTCCCTTCGGATTCTCCATTCATATAATCTATTCTAAGACAAATGACAACATATAACCAAACACACAACTTTTTTGTTTAAAAATACCTTTAGCTATGTTCTATTGTCTGTGGCTGGATTGCCTGTAGATGGTAATGCCTTTTCCTTGCATTTTGTTGTAATGGCTGCATGTGGTTATTGTGTCAGTATTGTCTACTTTTTGTTGCCTTATCTTTATTTTGCTGTATTTGATTGTGTTGAATGCATTTCTACAATTCTACAATTTATTTAGCAGACACTTTTATCCAAAGCAACGTACATCAGAGAGTAAGTAAAACAAAAGCGAGGATCTAGAGAGGAGGAAAACGATGTCAGTAAGTGCAAATGAACAGCTTTAAGTCAGATCGGACACTACTGCTTACAGGCAGTGCACAGAGGCAAAGCACAACATTGACAGCTGTTCTTGGGAGCTCAATCAGTATAGAAACCATCTTAAATTCATGGTTATCAAACAAAAACCATGAACCCTAGTTACACCACTCTTTGGTTGTGGTGTCTTGATTTGGTTGTAATGTCTTGAATTGGTTGTGTTGTCTTGATTTGGATATGTTGTCTTGATTTGGTTGTAATGTCTTGATTTGGTTGTGTTGTCTTGATTTGGATATGTTGTCTTGATTTGGTTGTGGTGTCTTGATTTGGTTGTGTTGTCTTTGGTTGTGTTGTCTTTGGTTGTGGTGCCTTGATTTGGTTATGTTGTGTTGTCTTGATTTGTTTATGTTGTCTTGATTTGGTTCTGTTGTCTCTGGTTATGGTGTCTTGATTTGGTTGTGGTGTCTTGATTTGGTTGTGTTGTCTTGATTTGGTTGTGTTGTCTTTGGTTGTTGTGTTGTCTTTGGTTGTGGTGTCTTAATTTAGTTATGTTGTCCTGATTTGGTTATGTTGTCTTGATTTGGTTGTGGTGTCTTGATTTGGTTATGTTGTCTTGATTTGGTTATGTTGTCCTGATTTGGTTATGTTGTCCTGATTTGGTTGTGTTGTCTTTGGTTGTGGTGTCTTGATTTGGTTGTGGTGTCTTGATTTGGTTATGTTGTCTTGATTTGGTTATGTTGTCCTGATTTGGTTATGTTGTCCTGATTTGGTTATGTTGTCTTGATTTGGTTATGTTGTCCTGATTTGGTTATGTTGTCCTGATTTGGTTGTGTTGTCTTTGGTTGTGGTGTCTTGATTTGGTTGTGGTGTCTTGATTTGGTTATGTTGTCTTGATTTGGTTATGTTGTCCTGATTTGGTTATGTTGTCCTGATTTGGTTATGTTGTCTTGATTTGGTTATGTTGTCTTGATTTGGTTATGTTGTCCTGATTTGGTTATGTTGTCCTGATTTGGTTATGTTGTCTTGATTTGGTTATGTTGTCTTGATTTGGTTATGTTGTCTTGATTTGGTTATGTTGTCCTGATTTGGTTATGGTGTCTTGATTTGGTTATGGTGTCTTGATTTGGTTATGTTGTCCTGATTTGTTTATGTTGTCCTGATTTGGTTATGTTGTCTTGATTTGGTTATGTTGTCTTGATTTGGTTATGTTGTCCTGATTTGGTTATGGTGTCTTGATTTGGTTATGTTGTCTTGATTTGGTTATGTTGTCTTGATTTGGTTATGGTGTCTTGATTTGGTTGTGTTGTCTTTGGTTGTGGTGTCTTGATTTGGTTGTGGTGTCTTGATTTGTTTATGTTGACCTGATTTGGTTGTGTTATCTTTGTTTGGTTGGTTGACTTTGTTGATGGTTATTTTCTGCAGCAGTTGTTTTCTTAAAGCTCCTGGGAGGATTGTTTTGGTTGGTTATGGAGCTCACTTATACTGATATCGTTAAATGGTTTACAAAAGCAAACAAGACCTTAAGATAGAATATATTCTTCTGTGAAGTTATTCTTATTTGTTACTGCTTTCAGCGGGTTGGTGTCATTTTCTACAGCCAAGATTCAGAGTTAGGGATACATTTGACGGTTCAAACTTGGCAGAAGGAGATTTTTCATCAGTAAACACAACTTACACAAGCACAGGACAAGATCAGCGAAGAGATAAGAGGTCAAACTTTTTCCCCAGGGGATGCTTAGTGTGACACAAAGGTTTTTAGTTGTACGGTGTTAAGCTCTCAGGTTCACAGCCATATTGTCTTAAGTGGAAATTCATCCTTTGTAATTAGCATTTAAAACTCAAATGTCATTATATATAATGAGGTAAAATAAGTGTATAAAGAAGTTTTTTATAAACATGTTTGCATGATTGTTATCCTAATTTACCTTACACACATTTAAGCCATCATAAGAACTGTTTTGTATCCCAGCTCCATTGGTTGCCTGATAAATCATTCAACAAAAATAGCTATTGTAGCTTTTTTTTAACACTTTATCATACTTAGGGTATTATAAAAACTATCCCTTCATCCAGTGTATCCTCTGGAGTAACTAGGGTTCATCTTAAAAGCAGGAGATATGGTGACTACGCACCATCTTTATATGACTGAAATACATTAAAAAAACTACAACAGGCTGTATAGCCGATATACAAATAGACTATATGAAGTATATTTAATTTCTAAGAACTTAAGGTTATATATATCAATACTGTTTTTAAGTTCATTAATATTTCACAACTGATGGCAAGACAATGCTTTAATTTTTTAGAATGAAATAGAAACAATGTCATAGGTGACAATATTGTTGAAAGCAACGGGTTGACTCTGAGTGTCATCATATAAATCATATGTAAGATAGAAAATATGAGACCAAATGTATTAGGAATAACTATAAAATGTTTAATTACATATATTGCAGGATACAATTATATTGTGTCTTGTTAAGTCTTAATCTATTGTTTGTGGCCACCACCTCCCACATACACATCCATAGGGCCCCATTGTACCAGATCGCCCTGAAATCCTGGCTGCACTAGTTTCCTGTTAGGGGCTGGTGACAGCATAGGGTCAAGTGAAAAGTCAAATAACTTTCTTTTATGTTGAGATAACAGTCTAAAGAAGATACAAATGACATATTTTAATGTTTGGTGTTCTTACTTAAAAATGACAGACTTTGATATACATACCTTTTGAATTTCTGTTTCAATTTTCAATTTCCACCTAAACTACATGTGTGTTTAAGTGTGAAAAATTTGAATGGTATTGATAAAAACTTAGCATAATTGTAACTAATAACTATCTGTGAACATCCTGTCCAAATTTGGTGAAATTCTGATTCTGATTCCCAGAGATACATGTGATAAGGCTAGAGCTGTCACTTTTGGAGAAGCCCTAATTTGACCTATTTTTGTTTTTTGGTAAGATTCATAAAACATCCAAAAAAAGTTATTTTGCAGTGAAATATTTTTATACAACAATCCGTTTCACAAACTAGACATGTTCAAGTTATGAAAAAATATGGTTGTGCTTTGTTCTACCTCGGGTAGGGGTATCTCAAAAACTAAAGCCTTTTTTGGGGGTTTGTTCCTCTACTATAAAGGCATAAAAAGGTAACAGTTAAATTTGAGGCCAGATCAGACTCACAACAATTTTTAAATAATCAATTTAGTCATCAATGTCAACCAAAACTTAAATACTCATCCAAGTAACTTAACGTCCACTTGACAGGCTGAGCAGGCGAGCTAGTTCACCTTTTCTTGTTGTTTTTTAGCAGCAGTGTTTCGTCCGCCATCACAAGTAATATTTTGGTTTCTGTAAACGTATGTACCTGAGTTTTAGCCAAAGTGAGTTCAGGGAGTTTGCTTGACACAGAGTTGAGTTTCTGGGTAAAATAAACAAAGTTTGAAACATTGGATCACTTAAAACTTTATCTTCTTCAAATCATAATCCTTGTTTAATCACCACCTCTCTGCTAACACTCATTGTCTCTGCCTATCTCTTTTTAAAGTGTTTTTAAACAAAACATACAGTATTTGTCTAAACCTGTCTGCACTTGTATACTGTGAACCTTGAATTATGTATGATGCTTGTATCACCACAAAAAGTTTTCTCCTATTACTAAGGATTAAAGGAGCAATATGTAACTCTGACACTAGAAGTTAAAATGAGTACTGCAGTTCAAATTCAAGCATTAGAGAGAGCTGTCTCCCCCGCCCCCTCCTCTCTAGAGTCGATGCTGACGCAGGTTGCCATGTGGTGGACACTGAAGCTTCAGTGTTTAGCCAGCTCTGAGTCAGTCTGTAAACCTTTCTGTGTTCTAACCTCTCTCCATTTTTCAAAAGCATCTCCAATATTGATCCTAGTTTGAGCACGTTTCTGCTCGTGGAGCTTATTAGAAACATGCAGAGGCTTTTTAGGTCGGGTACAATCACTTCTATCTTAACCAGTTCTCTTGCCCGCTTCCATCACTGCAACACCTGTTGGTTTGACCTGATAACTGGTCTCATATCTGGCGAACCTAGGGACATCCAAAACGGCCTATAGGGGTGCCTTTGAACCGCTTACCTTCTCTGGTCCAAACTAATCCAGAGCATTCAGGACCAGAATTTAAAGTTAGAAGGAGGACATACTGGCTGCTGCATTGTTGTCAGAGAAGCCAGCACTTCAACATAGCATGTTTCCTTAATGTGTGATCTTATAGTAAGCTCACTTTATCATTTAATTCAGTAGATATCTTACATGTTGCTCCTTTAAAATAGCAAAGTTCCCCTTTATTTTATGTTTATTACAAGAGGAGTCTACAAGCCTTGCGATGTTAAGAGCTATCCAAAAAGAATGACACTTGGTTTTGTAGGAGCTAGAATGCTAGCGTGCCGTTCCTTTGCATTTTTTTTTTTGAGTTAGCATAGATAGAGAGCAATAGAGCCAAAGGCGGCCATTTTGTACTGAAT